>NW_013668028.1:14936-16309 GCF_000517525.1 Limulus polyphemus | reverse complement strand
AAAGTGTCATCAACATATCTGTACCAGTATAGTGGGGGATGAAGCGCAGAATGTATGGCTTGTGTTTCGATTTTGGTCATGGAATCTTCATGAAATTTGGCAGTCTTTCACTTAACATTACAAGTCTTTCACATACAAAAAATCATATTTCTTAGTAAAGTATTTTTAATAAAATATAATAAAGATTTGTCCATTAATATATTGAGTATTTGTTTTGAATAGTGCATGTGCAAAGTAATTTTCATGTTAAAATTATAAATATTCTTACTCATCTCAAAAATCTCGAATTTCCTTTGTGTAATCCCTAAAACCTCCTAAATGCATTTCAAACCTTTTTTTTCAGTAAAACTTTATAGTTTATCTGTTATTTTATCTACCCTATCTCAAAATGAGATTGGTCAATTCAACCAACCTCGTAACAACCAATAAATATAGAAATAAACCTTATAAACCTTTCTAGAATGACTTTAAGTTCTAACATGAAACTACATTTGTTTATTCTAAGTAGCTCTAAGTTCGTAACAGTATACATATATTTATAATTAAATTTTATTGTTTTATCGCCCTTTGAACCATGTTTAACTACTACCCACGTTAATAAGTTGTAAATCACTCGGAGAACATGCAGCTCACATTATGGTATCGATTTACATTACCCACGAGCTGCTCGTGAACCATTTTAATTATATTATCATAATTACTTATTTTACCTAATCTAGTCTTAAATAACTTTAAAAGATGCATATTTTTAGATTTTAGCTACTTTTATAATAATAAATAAAGAATAGATATTAAAAAACAAGAAATAAAGTACTTACCCAATCTTCTTTTTTTCTTGCCCTCGACTCTCGAGAACAGTTAAGCCTGGTTCTTTATAGTAATGCATTTAATAATTTTTATTTAATTAAATAATGCACCAAAGAATATTGAATAATAACATGCAAAAAGTAGACAAATTCCCTTATCTCTCAAAAATTGTTTTGGCGTTCTAACTATGTCACAACAGCTGTTACAAGTTCTTCCAAGTTGGTTGTTAACTCTCCAACAGGAACGAATCTTTTACTGTGATTGAAATTAACAATATTCTGTTCAGAATACAATGTTATACAATACATCATTTGATAGATGAAGACCTTGACTTTCTATTGATTACAAGTAATATATTATGAAACATAAGAGAGAACTATCAACCAATTGTGAAAGAGAGGATGAGACAGGTAGGTGTGGCAGGATAGCTCTGTAAAACAAAAATTATGGTTTGTCTAAGCAATAATACTTTTATACGTTTAATTTCATACTTTTTCAACGGGTGATGGATAAAATAGGGATGATGACATGCTAAGAGAAAATGTGTCACGTGGAGTCACACTAGT
>NW_013668028.1:0-14403 GCF_000517525.1 Limulus polyphemus | reverse complement strand
TATGGATTATTAGCTAAGATTTTATGCTATTCTAATTGGTATAATGTAAATAAAAAGTGTTTTAATAAAATTTGAATGTAAGATACTAAAACCTTGAGCTTAAAAAGCTTTTTGTTTCAGGCAATTACTTCTAATACTGGAGACTGTTCTTTGCATCATTTTTGAATAATATCTTTTTACCCATATTTTTGACAATGGTACTCAGAGGTAGTTTTTCTCCTATTAACATTCTTTCATATGAACTCTGTTATTGTTTTCAAGTGATTCAAGGTGTTCAGTTTTTTGTATCATCAAGCCAAGGTACAAGAATTGTTCCTCAGTCTAATATTTCTTCTCTGATCTGGTCTTACATATCGAATGTAGGCATTATGAGAAACATTAATTTAAATGCATACTCTCAGGACCCCTATTTATAATGTACCAGAAATCCTTTGGAGTAGAGGTCCTTTTATTCTTACCAATGTTTCAGGAATTGGATTTTTCCTCTCTAGATTTATTCCTTATGATTAGTATCTGCTCTTTTTTGTTGTTAAAAGAATAGGTATCGCCTTGGCATTCTATCTTCACTGACTGGTCATTGATTAAAATCATTATTTTCACATTTGAATGTTTCTAAATTCCTACTTCAATTGTATGTAGTTAAATAGCCAGTAAATGCCCAGTAGCATCATACTTTTGAGATTGAAGAATAAAGGAATTAAATTCCATCATACACTAACTCAGTATCTTTTTCTTTTTGATATCCTTATGAACTCCCATCTTAAGTAGGTTGTCAACTGTACTTCCACAATTGGTTGTTTTCTAATAAGAGTTTTGGAAGATTTTTGGATTAAGAATTTCATCCTGTTCATTTGATCCCATCTGTGACTGGGACATTGGTTGCATGTACCTTTGGACATGTCTCAGATGTGTGTTCTGTAGTGGGATTTGGCATATTACTTTTACTGGAAAAATTCTTGAGATAAACTCTAATCAGTTATTGCTTTCACTTGAAACATGGCAGCCATTAGTTTTTTCGTTACAAAACTGATATTACTTTGAGTGTTACTGTACTACTTCCCAAAATTTAATTTACTTATAAAACCTACTTTCATACCCAGGAATATATAGCTTCCAGCAGAAATAGGGGATAGGGACTCTTATTAGTGTCCTGTAAGTATGGAGTTTTTGGAATGCTTGCTTCAGATTCTTTGATCCTTTTGAGGATTCTGTGATATTATTCAGTACTAACAACTGTTCAGTAGTTTATTATGCCAGCAGAATATAGAGGACATACCATCATACACTCTGCCTGAAGGTGGTAGATCTCTTATAGGTCCACACCCATTCATAAATTTATGATCTTTTCACGTTCTAGGAATCTTGTATCTTCAGGGAGATAATGCTTCTGTTCAAAAAATACGTTTTACACAGAACAGACTTATTATTTGATCTAATACCATTCTACCATTTAGCAGTAGATACCAGTTTTTACCTGTCTGTACTTCTACTTCAATTTTACATGCAATTACTAATGGCTTCTTTCAGGCCCACTTATCCTTGATTTCTCTCTTGGGTCCCTTACAGTTAAGTTCTCTTCTTGTACACATTACCTATGTTCACCTGTAAGACCACTTCCCTTTCACAACATTATCAGGTGAAATTTTTATGCTTCACTTCTCAGAGGGCCATTGCAACAGTGCATGTAATATGTGATAGTAAAATTTTGAATATGTTAATCAGAGAGTCACATGACAGTTAGATCCTATATAAAGTTGTAATGGAATGGTGTGCATTAAAATCACATTTTGACATTGCTTGGTGTTTCATAGGTATTGTAGTACTACTGAAAATTGGACAGTTTTTGGAAGGGTATATAACAGCCATTTCAGATCAATGATTTAGAATTTCCAAGATATGAATATCACTTGTACGTATTGGCTGTGGAAAACAAAAGAATATGGATCAACTTGGGAACCAAGACCATCCAGAAAGAGACCTGCACTTCTTATAAGCACGGTGCTGTATCTTGTATCAGATGAGAATCCAAAAACATAAAGGTCAGTGGCAAAAGCTAACCAAGTGCTCTAAACAGCAGTATGAAATGTAATCAAGAAGGATCTCTGTCTGGAAAAGCAACACAATTCTCATAATAATAACTTTAATGATATATGTCAGTTCAATCAATGTATACCTTAAGCAGTTGGAGAATGAAACTGATGTTCATTCTAACTAAGTTAAATGGCACTTGTGCACAGGTAAAAGATTAAAAACATACACATAATATTGATGTATTGCACAGTAAAATTTGATTTATTAAAATGGGGCAAATCTCCAAAAAAGATTACATACTTAACCAGCACACTAGTGTTATGCACATGTATGAATCGTGTTTGACTTTTGTCTCTCTCTTGATGATGGTGGCATAGTTCACTGAAAACTGAAATTTTTTGGGGCTGTGCTTCATTTTAATAAATCACATTTTATTGTGAAATCTGTCAACTTTGTGAGATATTTATGCTGTTGTATATAAAGACATGCTTGTGAATTTTCTGTATGTACTGTTATTTGATTTCTACACATTTGGATTAACAAAATTGAAACTGCAAAACCATAGTCTTTGTGCACTTGATGGATTATTGAAATCAATCAGAAAAGGGTGGTATACTTTGGATATGACAACTTCTTTGATGGAGTCATTTACAATTAAAACTTCTGCAGGGCTGTTTTCAAGATACATGGTTGTCAGGTAGAGCATGACTGGATTGGTGGCACAGACTGTTTTTGTTGGAAGTTTTCTCTAACTTTAACTCTCTTACTACTGACTCAGTGGATTACACCAACCAAATGACTCCAATATGGCCATGAAAATTTCGTACAATAACTTTTAATATGTTTTGTGTATCTTCATGAAATTTTTCAAGCTTTTAGTAAACATTGAAAGTCTTTTGAAGTCAAGAAAATCATTATTTTTAATTAAGTATTTTTACTAGAAATGTGTCTGTGAATATATGGAGACTGCTCCAAGTACAAATTGATTTTCATGTTAAGATTACAAATGCTTTTCTTTATCTGAAAATTGTCAAATTTGATTTGCATAATCTCTCAAACCTACTAAAGAAATATTCATTGTTTCTTTTTAGTGGAACTTTATACTTTGTCTGTTATTTTCTTTACCGTAACTATACCTGTTTGGTCAGTTTGACCAATCTCGTAACCACCATAAAAAATACAAATCTAAGTTTCTGGTTTTCCTTTCCAGAATGACTGTAAATCGAAGCATGAAACTAGGATTGTTTATCCTAAGTAGCTTAAAGCTTGTAACAGTATACAGCTGTTTGCATTTATTTTTATTGTTTTATTGCCCTTTGAACTGTGTCTAACTGATATGCCCACCATGCAAGTTGTAAATCATTTGGTGAATGTTTTGCTCATGTCACCATATTGAATTATATTATGCATGAGCTGCTCACAAGCATACCTTGTGAAAAGTTATTATTATTATTTTTCATTATCTTACCTTATCTAACCTAATAAGTTTCTAATTTTTAATATTATAGCTACTTTTATAATAATAAATAAAGTATACACATGAAATGAAGAAATATAGGACTTACCGGGTCTTTTAATTTTTATTTTATTTTTGTTGTTGTTGTATGACTGTCAATGAAACTTAAGCCTACTTTTTTATACCAATGGTACCACACTAAATAATTTTTATTTAATTGAATACTGCACCTAAAAACACAGAATAATAACTTGCCAAAGCAAACAGTTCTTTAACTATCATAATTTTTCTGGTTTTCTAACTTTAAGATAAGAGCCTTTAAAAATTCAACTAAGCTCATCAGTGGGATTCCTTTGAGAATATACTTGAAAGTGAACGATGAAATAGACAATACCCTGTACAGAAAACAATGTAATATCTCTTTTGATAAATCAAAACTTTGACTTTCTTTTGGCTATAAGTAATTTAGTATAAAATTTCAGTGAGAACTATTGGAAATTTGTGAAAGAGGGATGAAAGTGTTCTGATTTTCTAGTTTATTGCTTCATACACTAATAAGATTGAAAGGTATGAAAACAATGCTTTGCCTGAGTGATATTTATACTATAATTAATAAATTATGCTAAATTCTATACTTCTTGGAGGGGTGGTAAATACATTAAAGAGTGGAGACTTAGAGAGCAAATGTCACAATTTTCATACGAGAGTAGATTGGGGAGTTTTTGAAATATTTCTTTCAAATTAAGGACTTAAAACCTATGTAGTATTAAAAGTTCGTTAATTAACTATGGTTTGATGCCAAGTTTATTCATGTACAATGATATTAAAGTAGTTTAATTAAATTTTGAATATAATTCTAAAAAGTTGTGATGTGCACTTTGACTTGTCAGTAGCAAGAGTGTTAAAGGTAAATATTTTTTCTGTTAATTATTAATTGTTCAACATCTGCTTCCTGATTAAAAAAAGTTTCTTGACATAACAGAGCTGTACTGAGCCCTTCTCAACTAGGTAACACAGTTATTCATGTTCTTAAAACAATTTTGTAGTATTATAACTTTTGGAATCCATGGCCATTTGTTACTGGGAACTCCTTGCCATTTTTTTTGGAAGTTTTTTTGAAATCTCACTGCCACTAGCAAGAGCAGTAGTTAGATAACATTTTGTTCATGTATATTTTTTCCATACCAAGGAATTATCTACTTCTTTCATTTCTTCAGAGGTTGCTTAATCTGTGTGCCTTTTATGTTGTCGACACTGTGACAGATCTCAACTGAGTATTCCATCATATATGCCATCTTGCTGTGTCATTAGCTGCATCCTGCATCTTCTGTAGTTCCTTTGGAAGACCTTTTTTTCAAGATGGCATGAGGAAGATGACTCCTTCCTTCAGATCTCTTCACCTCTATCATATCCGTGTCTTCTTTTTAGATGAATTTTTGCCCTTTGTATGTTGTATTGAAAACATATGCTTAGGTAAATCTTCATTAGATGCCTGCTTACTCTTCATTCTCAGTTGCATGTGTGTGATACTTTGTAACCCTTTTGCACTTCTCATAGGTGCATTCTGACTTAGTGGACTGAGCCATAATTTCAGTTTGGCACAACCCTTGGACAATTTAAACATTGCTATATAGTAGTTATCAATGCTTGTCTTTTTCTATATATAAAGATGGCATGGTTTATTGTTGTAAGGCCTGCTGTAATACATCATATCTCATTACAACAGACTAATCATCCACAAAAGGTCTTGGCCTCTGAACTTCATCATAGCTGTGTATTTTCTTTGTTTTATACTCCCCTATTTTAAGATTAGCTTTCAATAAACAGTGCTTACTCATCTTTTCTGGGGTTTTCAGATGCTTTTCTGCCTGCACTATAACATGGCTTTAGCTAAGAGTTTTAGTGCAGTGTTGGAGGAAATTACCTTGATGTGATAAGTAAAATTTTTAAATTACTTCAACTATTACAGAATTCCCCAAATGAGGTTCATAGTTAAATAAAATGCAAATTACCATTCTTTGACATTCAGTGTTTTAACTGTAATCAGCGTTCTTAACTTTTAAATTACCAACTTGTTTTTATGCTTTCCACTACCAGTATGTTCCATATGAAGAATCATATTGAATTATTTTATGTTTTTCACATTGCAACAATCAAGGGACTCGCCAAAGCATTCTATCAAATCACTCGTCTTCTCTGTAAAATACATACTTTAGAGGACTCCAGAAATAATTACAGGGACTAATTGCAATATTAATAGTATTTTTTCTTCCATTTTTTCTGTGAATCATATGGTAAATGGAACCCAGTCAACAAAGTCATGGACCCACAAGCAGTTTGGTGCATAAGTAGTTTTAAAAAATTAGTTTCAAAAGCTGATAGGATCCACATAACTATATGGACAGTCACTCATTCCAAATACCCAGTAGTGTTTCCAGATCTATTTCAGTTTTTAATTTTTTTTTGTTACATATTTTTGTCTCAAATCCATTTCTGTAAATACAGATAGCATTCCTGTAAGAAAGTATGGGCTTCTGATTTTTTCTATTTGATTTTTGCTGCCATGGGCAAGGCTAGAATGAAGAAATATGCAGAATTATACAGTATGATGGTCACATCCATAAACTAACTCCACTTGTCTTCTAAACTCACATAGATCAACTACAATTTCAAATCATTAACCTAAGTCTATAGGAATTTTAATGATGTCACACTAACCTTAGAAAGGAAACTTGAAAGGATTTGAATTCTCACTTAATTTTCTGAGCAGATTGTTTACTCAACACAATTTCTATGTCTCATATTTCAAGTCATTAAGGACAGGATTTGGTGAGCATCATTAGCTCAGAACCCATGTACTACCAATATTTTTTTTGTTAAATTTATTAGTAGGAATGGCAGTAAAGTTACTGAAAACAGTAGCTATACTGGTTTCATTAATGTTATAGAGCTGAGCAATTAGTGGTATTTGTCAATCAGTTAATCAATGGGATCATTAATCAATTACATTCAATTACTTGATTAGTACATATCCCCTACAGTTCATAGGAGCAAAAAAAAAGAACAAAAAAATGATTGTGTGCTTCATTCATAAATTTTAACCACTGCATTATTCTAATATATGTTTTCTATTTTCATTCTTACTGTTCAAGTTTTTTAAAGTTATTTTTATTGAATACACTTGATTTCATGTAATAGACCTCTTTTAGAGGTTGCCATTTGTACATCTTGCAAAACAAATATTTTTTATTTAAAAAGATATCTTGCTACAAATGTTGGACAGTCCTTACCAGGTGGGTGATTTGCTAATGTCAGTTAGTTACTACTACTTGGTCACTGTTATGTTTGTTTTCAAATATGTAGTAATTCCACATTTATCCTCTGTAAACGGGACAAAATATCCGGGTTCTCCTCGCAATTTGCGAATCAAAACAACCCCAGTTGCAAATCATTTCCTCTTTGTTTGACATAATGTGTGAATCATTCCTTTCTCTTGTATGTTGTCTTTGAGACTTCCAACAACACAGTAAAAGTGCCATAAGGTTTAAATTTGATATACCAAAGCCAATGTTAATGTTCATTTCTTGGAAGTTCCCACCAAACAGCACATACAATATTTTCACATTTTGTCATGCGCATATCGCATAAACATGCATTTTGGAGTAGTCTGTTCATGATGTTTGGAATGTGGCTGCAGCCTAGCCAACTATACTAATTATGTAAGTACAGTACATGTACTGCACATTTAGAATTGATTCAGTTATGAACTCTCTTAATACAGGGTCGGTCCAATGGACTGACCATGTGACCATTTTTACTTGTATGTAGTTTTAATACTATAATTTTCAATACAGTACATGTATCTCCACAAAATTTGGCAGACATTGAGTAAACATTACAAGTCGTTTCTACAAAAAAAATCAGTTTTTAATGAAGTATTTTTACTAAAGATTTGTTACAGAATATATTGAGCTTTTTTTTTACCAATTTGAGTGCAAAGTGATTTTCATGTTAGCATTAAAAATACTTTCCTTCATCTCAAATGTCATTTGGGTAATCTCTAAAACCTCCTAAATACATTTTAAAGTTTTTTTTCAGTAAAACTTTATATTACCACATAAATAGCTATTATCATCCAGTGCTGCCCTTTATATGCAAAAAATAATTATGCATGCCACAAGTCTTCTATCTCCCTTCCATTGGAATTTACTAATTCCAATGCATCTCTCATGCAAATCATCATGTGTCAACCCTCCACCAATAAGAGTGCAACATACTCTCATCACACTTGTGACTCCCTCTATTCAATTCTACCAAACTGTCACTTCTTGTTTGGCAGTACTTGTGTTCAGAATCGTGGTGTTAATAGTTTAATTTCTGAAATGGGATTTCTTCATTATGAATTTTTTTCTTAACATTGAACAAATCTTTTAATTCAACATAATTTCCCAGTCTTTTTTTTTTTTCTCACACTCGCATATTTTACATCAAACACTTTTGTTGATTTACATATTTCTACAATGAATTCTAACACTTCGGGTTTATACCTCTAGTACTATTTTTACAGGCTATGTGTGGGGAGAGCCATTGTTGGATTTCTCTGCTATTATCCATTGTGAGATTGTTTGTTATATTGGTCAATCTTCTTCTCCTGAACTTGCCCTTCTAATCTTTCTGAAGAAGCTGAACCTGTTTGGGCTAATAAAAATTTGATAGCTTTTTTTAACCACTGGATTTTGCAGTGTTTTCCTACTCCTCCTGTAGAATTAGCTAAGCCTAATACGGCATTTTTCGACATGATTTTTCAGGTATGTTATGTTTTATCCAATTCTCTGTTTTTCTGGGATTTCTTATTACCTTCATGTTGGCTATTTTGTCGTCTATGGTTCTTGCTTTACACATGTGGTTTCATTGTAGTTGGGATTTTCTGGATTGCAATGCAACCTTGGGCAAGATACATTGGTTACTTCTTTCTTTTCAAGATTTCGGACTTTTTTTGGCTCTTCATCTTTTGATGTGTGTTCATAGCATTTGTTTGTCACTTATGTGTTCACATGTTGCACTTTCCTCTTTTGTTGGTCAACTGGCTACTGTTTGCTTGTTCCGAACAGGAATTTACCTGTAACCCTTATCAGGTGCTCCTGGAGCTGGCTATAATGGGCTGTTGATCAAGGTGTAGAAGTCCTTACTGCGACCTATCCAATGTCTTGTCCATTTGGGTGTTTTTCTTTTTCTACACACCTCTGTTGGGCCTGCCCTTCTCCTCTTTGACTTTGTTTGATTGGTTTTCAGTTCAATTACAGCTTGCAAAGTTGCTCTTGGGGATGTGATCTTCCATGACCCTAAGGTCAGGCTCATATGTGGGCTCTTTCATGGGCTTTAAATGACCAGTGGAATTTTGCAGGGATCTTTTGTTTTTTTATTACCCTTCCTCCTGCCCTTGTCACTGATTAGTGTTGGTGGTTAGGTATGTCTCGCACATCAGTGAGTGTTACGCTTTCTCCTTCTCATATGGTTTTCCACATTTCATGGATGCAACCCCTTGAGATAGGGGTGTGGCTTCATCAACTTGAAGATTTGAGGTGTTTGGGCTGCAGCTGAGAGGTCTTTTCTAGTCAATGTTCCGAAGCTTCTCACTGTAGGTCGTGTTTTGGTTCATTTTCTTCATCTGGCCAGAAAACGTCTGATAATGATCCATTCTGACTTTCCTTCAATAGTTGCTTACCTCAGTCACCAGGTTGGCACCATTCTCCATCTCACTGTATTCATACATTGGGTTTTCGTTTTTGGCCCACATACTCAATACTCTTATCATTGTATGTCATGTTCCGGGTATTTTGCTCTTTTTGTCGATCAGATTCCTTTCCAAACAACGTTTATCTGATGAAATGGTCTCATGATAATTTTTTTTTTCAGTGTCTTGGACTTTAGTGGGGTACTCCTCACATTGAGGCTTTTCCTACATCCTTTAACCACAAATTGCATTGATTTTGGTCTCCAGTTCCTAATCTTCTTACTTTGCTATTGATGTTTTCAGCCAGGACTGGACCTAAACATTTATCTATCCTCCCATTATCCTTCTTCTCTGGGTGATTTTCTTCATCCTTGACACTCTATGTTCAGTCCTTCTAATAGCTCTTTCCTGGCCATCTCAGCTGGGGTTTTTTTTTTGGCTTCTCCAACTTCATTATGTTTTCCTTTGTCTCCATCCCATCTTTGCCACTCTCAGTTGCCAGTGGTTCATCCAGACCTTCCTGTCCTCTATCTTCATGCCTGGTTTTCCTCTGATTATTGGTGATTTGATCCAGCTTCTCCTGACGGTTAGCCTCTTTTTTCTGGCTTGTTTCATTCACCCTTCCTACATGGAAGTTTATCAGTGCAAGTGAAATTTTTCTGTTGTTGGTTTCTGGATTCAGGATTTTCCCCTGATCAACCCACTGTTCTTACTCATACAGATTTCTTCTCTTGACTTTTTGTATCAGGGTCTTCTGTCTCCTCGGTCTCAGATTTTAAGGCAGTCCTGTCCCACACTTTTCATATTTATCGATCCCGCAGGTATTTACCTCTCCTACACTTTACCTGTAAATGTGATATTTACAGATTTGTTGTCCACCATGGTGGGCTTCCCTTCTGGATGGGGATATATTAATGTGGTCCTGCATTGCCTACATTCAAACCACTCTCCCAGTGCTCCTTGTTTCTCCTTCAATTATGTTTTCCTTCCTTCTCCTATTCACCTGTGGATGTCAGTGATATGTTTATTTGCCATTGATGTTTCACATACTCTTTAGCCTTCTACATATATTCTCCTTTCTCCAGATTGTTTTTCCTCCCTAACACTTCAGTGGCTCATGAAGAATACTCCTCAGTTTAGCCACTTTCCGTTTGTTTCACATCTTTATCCTTATCCTGATCCAGATAGACTTCTATGTCCTGTGTGTGCTCTTCTCTGTTATACTGCCTGCATAGCTTTCTTCTGTGGTGTCTGTTCCTGCCTCTTTATTCCTAGGTAGCCATCCTCTATTCACATTCTTTTTCCTTCCTCCTTCACTAATTGGGTTTGGCTTCTTCCTCTTTATTATCTTCCTCCTGTACTTTGTTAGGAGTGTCTTCTCACTCACTTTGACACCTTACCTTTTCATTGGCATTTCATCTTCATTGTCCTTTGGAGGTACTTATTCAATCAGGCATGTGGGACTACCCATGATACGTTTGTCTCTCACTATTTGCATCGGATTGCAGTTTTCTTCTTCTTCAGGTTATTATCTTCCGCCTGTAGTCATTCTAGAATATCAGAATCCAGCAAGACTTTGACCAGGTAAGTTATTTTTTTTCTTATTTTTCCTTTTCAGGGGCCCTTTTCCCTTTTATTAATGCTCATTGTTTGGATCCCATTCTGTGGCGAGTGGTGCCTAACCAGGTATTCATTAACTGTTCAAATCCACACTGTCATGCCATGTTGACTTGCATATTATAATTCCATGGCCATGCAATGCACACTGCAGAGATGGAGTGTTCCACAAGATTGCTTGAAGGTTTATCCTTGCGATAGAATTGCTTCATAAGTTTGCCCATCCCAGACTGTACCCACCCATGGACTACGTGGGTAAAGCAGAAGGGGATAGCTGCCCATCCCTCTATGTCTTGAATAGAATAAATTGGTATTGTCTGCTTTTAAAAATAGGGTTTCATGGTCACCCATTGCACTGTCTCAGGTGTTATAATTCCTCTGGACTCTCCACTACAATATTTACCCCCCCTCCCTTTCTTCTAGTGGAGTTTGAGAGTCCTTGTCCTTTCCACTTTCCAATTCCAAGCTGCTGTGGTGGTGGACCGTGGAAGCATCCTTCTGAAAGGGTTAATGAAATACAAGCAAAAAATAGAAATGATTATAAAACTATTGAGTTGAGAGTAGGGCGGTGGTGTTCTGCTGGTGTAGATGACGTGATATCTTCCAATGTGAAACATATAAACAAATGGGAGTGAGATGTCAAAATTGCATTTCAGTTGGGGTCCCTCATCCTACCCCAATGTGGATGTCAGTTCCAAGTGGCTGGGTTTTGGAGTTAGAATAGAACTAATCAACGTAAGTCCTTACACACGTATTACAGATGTCTATCTTTTCCCTCATTTATACTCTATCAGTTTTGCAAGTCATGGTGTAGGTAATAGCAGATTGTTATGATTCTTTCCCTTTAGCTATCCCTTGATGCTGCTTATTCTGAGAATGTTAATGCAATTGGAGTGGTTCTGGTCAGTTTCATTTTTGAGAGAAGTTATTTACGTTATGTAGACATCTTATCGATACCAGATGTTAGGTTCTTGGATCAATCTATCAATTTATGATATTCACATGTGTCCTGTTCATGAGTTAGGAGATACTAAATTCCCTTTGGTCTCATGAAGTTGTGGTAAAGATGATATAATCCTCTTTCCTACCCCCACGTGGATGTCTGTACCCAGCAGCCTGCATTTTGGATGTAGTTGATTTGCTGTTTACTGTCCATTGCACACTAACCACTCTACACCTTAGGAGCACATCATTTTCATTTTACCCACTTTTATAATTTCTGGGATTGAGTTTCATGAAAATCACATGGTTCGGATCACTTTCAACCCATGGTTCTCTCCCAATTGGATGTGCTCCTCTGTTTTATGCTTATATATATGCAAAATCTTGCTATGATGGGCGAAGAGTATACCTGGTTCAGAAGTGGCGCAGTTCCCCACATCAGGTTTTAGAATCTGACTGTCTCATCATAGCGAGTGTCCTTCAGATGCTTTTGAAGGAAGCTTTTTTCTTTACCTTGCACAGGTCCCTCCACCTGTTCAATGTGGGATTCTAGCTATTTATCTGAGCAAAGGTAATGTACCGTATCAGAAGTTATAGTTTTCCTACACTGAAAATGTATTTCAGATAGGTACTTACCTCCTCCTCACACTTCCCATCACTCCTCCCTACTGAAACTGGTGCTTTCATCTTCTGTCAAAACTTGAAGTATATAGAGGGAGTCATATGTGTCATGAGAGTATGTTGCACTCTTATTGGTGGAGATTATTTGCATGAGAGATGCACTAGAAGCGGTCAACTCCAGTGGAGGGGAGATAGAAGTCTTATGGCATAGATAGTTTTTTTTTTGCATATAGAGGTCAGCACTGAACGAGAATAGCTATTTTTGTGAGTGGATCTATGGGAAATACATTTTCAGTGTAGGAAAATTATAACTTTATCTGTTATTTTCTCTAACTCTATACAAGGTTGGTCAATTTGATTGACCTTGTAACCAT
The DNA here is from genome assembly GCF_000517525.1 of Limulus polyphemus. Lineage (NCBI taxonomy): Eukaryota > Metazoa > Arthropoda > Merostomata > Xiphosura > Limulidae > Limulus > Limulus polyphemus. Next base: position 1,628 of record NW_013668028.1, on the reverse strand, counting down.
CAAAATAAATCAAAATTACCAATTTGTTCTTTCATGTTTATCCTACATATCTTTAATCTCATAGCTGCATACATCTATTTGTACTTAAATTGTATTGTTTTATTTCCCTTTGAACCATGTCTAACTATAATTCGTGCCATTATAAGTTGTAACTTACTTAGGGAACATGTGGCCCACGTTATGCTATCAAAATCATTACCAATGAGTTACTCCAAGCTGCTCGCAAGCATGCCTCATGAAAATTTTTTATTATATTATTAATTTTAAAATAATACTTAATCTAACCTTACTTCACCTAAAGAGTTTCCTGTTTTTTACTTATATAATTATAAATTAAGAATACACATGAAAAACAAGAAATAAAGTAATTTTTTTGTTGTTGACTGTTCATGACACTTAATCGTACTTTTTTTTATACTAATGATAGTACTGCACCAAATAATTTTTATGTAATTAAATAATTTGCCAAAGAACATTAAATAATAACATGCAAAAAGCAGACAATGTCGCATAACTATCACAGTTTTTCTGTCTTTCTAACTATGCAGCAAGAGCTGTTACAAATTCATCCAAGCTAGTTAATGTGTTTCCTGTGAGAATGAAGCTTTTACTGAAATATAAATTAACATCTTTCCATAGAGAAAACAACATAATAAAATGGTATTAAACATAAGAGAGAACTATTGACAAATCCTGAAAGAGGATGCAATGGTGAGTGTGGCAAGAAGGGTCTGATTTTCTATTCAATCGCTCTGTAACCAAAAATAATTGAAGACTATGAAGATTTTGCTTTGCCTGAGTGATGATGATATTATAATGAGTAATTTACATTAAATTTCATACTTCTTGGATGGGTAAATAAATTAGAGAAGAGGGAATATCTAGGGAAAAAAATTTACATTTCTGACACTAAAGGAAATTCAGAATTTGTTCTTAAAATATTGGCTTGTATAATTAAGAACTTGAAACTTATATACTGTTAAAATATGGATTATTAGCTATGATTTTATGCTATACTAATTGGTATAACATGAACAAAGCATAGTTTAATTAAATTTTGAATATAACTCAATGGAAACCTCATGACTTGCTCAGTAAAAGATGCCTCTGGCGAGAAGGGTAATTACTGCTTAAAAGCCACTAGACATTTTCTTCTTCAAAATGCCAAGGAGACCACATTGTGAAGAGAGTGATGAGGTCTCACCAAAGAAATAAATAAACTAGATTAATTTGAAAAACAATTTGTGACAACCTTGTTCAGTTGCATTATTTTGCAATTTAGAAGTTTTACTTTATATATCAGGAATTATTTTGCTCATGAAATGCCATGTATGGTACAATTAAATATTAGGGTTTGAAGCTGAATAAAAGTGTTATTAGAATAAAGACATACAATTTACCTTTTTTCATTAGTGGATGTCTTTACAAAGAGTTAAGTCTTTTAGTGCTGGATTTAATTGCCATAATGTGTTAAAATGATGAATTTTAAAAAGATGTTAAGCAATATTTGCTGACTGCTAATCAAATTCAATATTGATTAGTAGTTTCTGCTAATCAAATCCTCGAAACTATTTTGTTCCCTGGTAAATCATATAGATTGATAATTAAATATCTTACTATCACCGAGA
>NW_013668027.1:149340-180046 GCF_000517525.1 Limulus polyphemus | reverse complement strand
AAAGAATAAACCAGTTTTATTAAGTAAGGACTTGTGTTGCTAAAGTTTCGTAGGAACGAAGTTACGGAAAGTTAATTAACAAACGGAGACGTAACACAACCATTGATAATCTAATCTCATTATGATCTCACAAAGTTTTCAATAATAATATAGTAAAGCCTGAAAATTAGATATATTTTTTGTTTCATTTGAAAATAAACATTATTATCTGATGATTTGTCATTATTATATAGCATTAAGGTGTCTAAGTTCTATGACTTTTTCCTAAGATTCCAGGTCTTCTCCAGGATTTCCAGGACTTATGGGAACCATGATAGCTACTTTACCATCAGTACCATGTCTTTGAAGATATAGTGTGTGATTGACACCATACAGAACTTTTCACACATTCCCATTACCTGCTGTGTAGAAGTGTCTTTTGCTAGAGAAGTAATTCATGCCTGCTGTTTTAACATGGTTTACAATGTATTAGAGAGGGCCAAGAACAGTCTTGGCCACCTCTGGCTTGTTGTAAGACTTCAATCTGTTGGCCATTGATAGTGCATCAAACATTATCAAAATAGGTTACCAGACCATTATCTGTTAGGATCACATTACTATCTGCCTTGAGCAATCACCCTGAAACCTCCAAGTATCATTCAGGTGGTAGTGTACTGGTTACCATTGTTAACTCAAACTTTCACATTGTGGCAAGTATTTGGGTCTTGGTTCACTTTAAAAAAAAATCATTACCTCCACACCATAATCAAACAAGGAGCAGAAGCAAGGTTGAGTGAAAATCATGGTCTTATATTATTGTTTTGGCTTACGCAAGTCAAAAGCAACAATTAATGCCTGATTCACGCAGTTTTTTAATAGATAATAGTAACACAGTCCTGAATTATGATGAGATTACTTGCATTGTTAGTCACATCTTAACTACCTACTTTAATGACACTAAATAGCAAGAATCTGAGCAGTCTTGGCTCATATGACCTCATTTAAAGCAGCATGTTTGGCTTTAAGTATTGAATGTATCTAATGTGAATTGTTTCAAGTATCTTTACTACTGTGCTTGTGACATGCTTTGTTGTGTGTTACAGCACCTAAGACACAGCAAAAAAGGCACAAAAGTTGGAAAAAATGTTGTGGTAAACGTACTTCTTCAAGATTTTTCTACACACGATACAGCTGTTGAAAGGTATACATGTATAAAAAAATATTTTTTCCTTTCATTGTGGGGAGATACAACTGCTGTTCCAAAACAAGGTGAGGGGCCTGGGTCAATGTAAGGCTATGTTTATTCAGAGTTTTAGTCATGTCATTGATTCTTTTTTTTCCTGAGTGACACTCTTGTTTTGAATCCTGTTTTTTTCCTATTATATGCCATGCCACAAGTTGGTTAGGCTGCATTCTTACTTATTTCTTTACTTTTCAATGTATTCACTGATTGGGGTTGTTCCAACCATTTCTTATCTTGTCTTAATGTTAGCAGCTTTCTGTAAGCATCTCATTTTGCATGTGATGATTTTCCATTCTTGATTTTTATTAAGAGTACAGGTTTGACATCAGTAACATAGGATTGGTAGAAAGATGGAGTTTATTAATTTGCACTTTGTTTTCATCAGAATATTTTGGTGTTTCAGGAGAGGTGTTAATTGGTAGTTTACATAGTTTGCTTTTTGTATTCTTGTTTCCTTTCTCTATCCATTCTTCTGTCTTCTGTGAAACTACTTCCCAAATATTTGAATTCACTTGTTGTAACCTGGTATTATTAATATTGACATTTAAGTGATGTAATGTTTTACTTACTAACATTGCTTCTGTCTTCCCTGTACTGACTTTTATGTCGTACCTTTGGCAGCTGCTGAGGTTATTTGCATGGTTTTGTAATTCTTCTGCACTTGGATGTATCAAACTTTGGTCATCAGTAAAAAGTAATTCACTTAATGCTTCTGGATTTGCTTCTTTGGTGATAGTCTTGTCTCACCCCCAGATGACATTTGGAACAAGTTATTAGGGCCATTTGTGGATGGAGGGAGATTTGTCTAGATAAAAAGCAGTTCTGTTCCAAGTGGTGTACATCAATATGAGTATTATTCAAGATGAGATTATTGCAAAGCCTCTGAAACCATTCACTCAATAAAGATGTGTGTGATAAGTAGGGTGTACTCCCAAAAATTAAGGAGAGATTTCAGAAAGAGAAGAAACAGAGAAAAGGAGTCATAAAAAACTGTTTATTGTTAACTGCATCATTGAAGTTTTAGAAAGCAGAGAAACAGAGAAAGCTTCCAAATATTAATTGGTTTAGGAGATTATGGAAAGAAACAAGGTTACTCTGAGGATGCAACAGAAAATGGTTAGTAATCTGATCTCCAGTCACAACCTAAGTAACTAAGGTCTTGATAAATAAAAACCGGCAGAAGGAAGGGCAAAATCAATCTCCCATGTCTGAACTTCATACAAAGGAAATGAGCTAAAGTCAACAGATCAATGGATCACTGCAGCTCTATCAAAATCTGTACAAGTCAGATGAAACCAAGTATCTAGATATATGTAAAAGTCTAAATGCAACTGGGAAATCCAAACTCCACTATATAAAGTATTTTCAATATTTTGAAAACAAAACATTTCAAAACAGAATCCTTTCATCAAAATAACAGGATCACCTGAAGAAGCAAGCAGCTGTCAAGTGAAATTAGCTGGTCAAGTTCCAGGTGTTCAGGTCTACAACACACTGGATACAAGATAGAACTGCACAAGTCTTGAGCCTCCAATACATGAGTAAACCTGCAAGCATCACAACATCATCCCTGGTTGTTCCAAGTGGAACCATACATAAACAAGACAGAATTATAAGAGGATGCAGTCTGATAAGTTTTCTTTGCTTACTAATAAATAAGCCATAATAATAAATCCCAAACAACAAATCAGTAAAGTTATAGCAGCTCTGATAGGTATACCAATGTAAGCAAAAACCAGTGTCTGAGCAGTGATGTACATAGGGGCTGTGGCTTGGTGGGTTCAAGCTCCTGCTTTCTTCTTCTTCTATCTCAAAAGGATCCTTTTTCCCAGTCTTAAGAAATTTTTCACAAACTACTAAAAGACACGCCTGATTCCACACTTTGCTTGATGCAAGTTACGAAAAAAAATTTCAGTATTAAAATGAATGATGACATACTTGGCACACAGAAACTTGTGAGTCTTTATGTTAAAAAAATAATTGTGATATGCTATTATGTGTTAATGTGCAAGAATTTACTGTTTAATTGTGAATTTTAAAAGTGCTTTTAAGACCGACTGAATAAGAATAAAAGATGATCTATTTGCTTCTCTACCCTTTTGGTGGAAATATATAAACAAAAAATTCTTGATAGTATAAATAACATGGACATTTCAAAATTTTCCTTATTCCATCTTCATCAAAAGCTGTTAAAAAGTAAATTCTAGCCTAAGTTCTTCATCAGTTATTACCTAAAATTCATTAATAAAGAGAGAGAGAGAAAAAATGCAAATCCAAATGGTAACAAGTATCATAAACCTGATTACTGCACATGAAATATCCAAATACTGCTATTAAAGACAGCCAATCAACTTATACCTGATTAGGTTATAATGGTCTAAGTTAAACACAATGCTACAATCAGGGTTCAAGAACAAAAAAGCAATTTATTAAATTATAACAACACTTAGAAATATATTCAACATTAACCAAAATACTATTAAGAAACACGTGCCTAGCCTGGACTTTACACTAATGTTAATGAACAATATATCATAAATATCAATATTATTTCAAATAATGGAATCAGAAAAAAGAACCTAAATCGCAAAAAATACAGCAATACAATATTCCAAAATATTAATAACAATATCGAGTGATAAACAGCATTAATTCACTAACTATCTTGTGACTCTCTCTCTTAGTGAGGCCTGGAATGGCCAGGTGGTTAGGGCGCTCGACTCGCAATATGTGGGTTGCAGGTTCCTATCCCTGTCCCACCAAACATGCTCTCTTTTTTAGCCATGGGGGCATTATAATATGACAGTCAATCCCACTATTCATTGGTAAAAGAGTAGCCCCAGAGTTTGTGGTGGGTGGTGATGACTAGCTGCATTCCATCTAGTCTTGCACTGCTAAACTAGGGATGGCTAGCACAGATAGCCCTCATGTAGCTGTGCACGAAATTCATAACAAACTATCTTATTGAAGCTTCTGGCAGGGTATTTATTCACTGAGTAGGTCACAAGAGTACACTTCATGTGATCTTAAATTTATATAATCTTCTGCTACATTAATAGCATCTGTACATCACCGCTAGGGAAGCTGGTGTCAGTTTCATCATACATATATATTTCTTAAAATACAAATGATTAGCTACAAGATGAGTTAGCTTTTTAATGCAACTAAAAATTCATAGATAAACTAAACAAAAGAAGGAAATAATAAATGAATGATAAACACAACCATAACCATAAGAAAAATAGAATTTTCTATCTCACAAGGTCACCAATTATTTATACAATTATTGGAATAGGCTTAGGTATTTTGAATGACATTTTGGGCCCAATTGATATTTAAGGAACAGTCTTTTGCTTTTAAGAGATGATTGGGACTACAAATACAGTATTGTTATGTATGTAACATTATTTTTTTCTCATGGTATCCTAATTAGTTTTTCTTTCAGATCTAAAATGAATAAAAAATTTTTTTTTATTTTTACATGTAATCATCACATCTTGTGATGACTGACACACATAACAGGACTGTGGTTTGCCTTTTGTACACAAACACATTTTGAGCTTATTTTATGCCTAAAAACATCATTCCAACAATAACCATGGCTGTTTTATTTGCAGATGAAGATACATAGTTCAAAGCCTGTTACTAATTTGCCAAGGCAGAATATTCTCGATTTTATGAGTCACACTTTCCGGAAATCATTATTCACTAGCCTGAGATAAACACAATGGTATGGTTTGTCATTAAGAAAAATGGAAAATGTGGGAGGAATGAGACTTTTCCAGAATCTCCTGATAAAATCTACTGATTTTCCATTTCTAGAATTTCCAGTACTGAAACATTTGCTTACTAAATTCCATTATTTTCATAACCTATGTAAACTCTGTACACATTATCAGATAACAAGTTAATAACTGACAGGCTATTAAAGCTTTATGTTGCTTTAACATTTTGAACAATTGTTATTGCTTTGAGTAACTGATTAATCTGTACAAACGAGTATATATATATATTAACTCATTGAACATATACTAAATTCTCTTTAAATTGCAGGTAAGTAATAATTAAACCATTAATATTTTACTAACTACTATCAATAATAAATTTTAGCTTTAAACATTTCTTTACACTTGGGAGAAATTTGATTTAATTATACATCAGTTTATAATTTTCAACCCATAATTTGTTAACAGAAAAAAATGAAAGTTAATTTTATGAAGTTCTTCAAAATGCTAAATTTTCTGAAAACCAAATCTAGTTTACACACATTACTTGAAGTAATAATAACACTTTTCATTTAATAAAATGTGAGCAGTAATTACACACCCATGAGTGATTGTGTGAAATACAAACACCATGTATCTCATTCCCCCACCACAGTATATATATATATATATAGTTCTTATCCACAGAATTTTCAAATTTCTGTAAATTCCTATTTAGAATATAATGAATTTGATGTTGGTCATACGCTAAATTGAATCCTAGGTATTACTTTCTAAGAAATTATCTATTGTTGCATGGGATAGTTATAATGTGTTCTATCTTAACTTGTGTATGGGAAGGGGTTATTCTATGACCATTACATGGAGGAGAGATTTTTCCAAAATCTTGTTATGCAATTATCTGACTTGTCAGCCACAGAAAGAAGGGTAACTGTAAATTTAGTTTTGGCATTTTCAAACAGATTTATTTTTGGCTTGAAGATGTCAAGAGTTGGTAAGGAAGTCTCGTCCTATATTCTTCAGTATCCTGATTACATGTGCTATATTTTTTAGTTCCTTCTTAAATAAAGTTTCCTTTCAACTGCTTTTATTTAAATATAACATGTTCAATCTATCTATAGTTTAATAAAGCCATACATATATTTTACTTTTAAATTACGTGGCACAGAGGTAAAGGCTTTTCATTATCCATCAAGATACAACTGATGATAATGCTCTGACATAACCTTAATATGACATAAAAAGAAAAGAAAAGTATATTTCTACCTGTTTTGGATCTTTAGAGTTGTCATACTGAACAAGAGCAGGAATAAGTTTGGCAGGATTTAATTTCTGTCCCAAACTGATCCAAGCATCAACAGTCTTTTTTGGTATAGATTGCATTAAAACTGGAGAAAACTGGTAGAATAACTCTGATCGGCTCTGATGAAAATAATGACAATTGTAAATTATTTATTTCAATCAAGCTCACAAGTTTCATTAAAACTATAATAAATATTCTTTTAAATTACACTATAATTCATAATACAAATTTTGTCAATGAGATAACACTTCACAACTAAAACTGGTGTTAAGTATTTTACAAATTCTGAATTTAATTTGATGAAATCAAGTTAATTTTTTGTGCAAACAATGTAAGAGCTACTGACTTCCCATTAAGAATCAGCTAGATGGATTCAATAATAACCACAGCTTCTTCTAAGAACATAAGGAGAGTGGTTCTGAATTGGATAACTTAACTGAGTCTCTCTAATTCATGTAAAATAATAAAACAGGATGAAATTGGTAAAAATGAAAACAATCTTTATCACTTGATAAATAAAAAGGAAACACAGTATGTACTTGTGCATACAAAACAGACAGTCGCTTCTAGTACAATGTGCTTAGTTCCACAGCTTTCTTTCTCTTGGAATTGATTTCTGTAGAAATAAGCACAACGATCTTGATTTAAATCTTTTCTCCATGATTTCCTAATAGAAGTGGTTTAAAAAAGTGGGCCTGAATTCAATAGGTAGGCTTGGTTTCTTTGTCCAGTCGACACTTTAACATTATGACCTTTGTCAGCTGTATCATTTAAACAACATCAACTCAGTCAAATAAGAATATTACAACATTAATACTTTCAACCCAGATACTATATGTTACTGCAATATCTTCTCAAACAGAACAAAAGATGATAACAACAAAGCAACTAGAACGACCACTTGTTGCTACCATACAGCATGGAAACCACATATATTTTTTTAAAATTCCTAAATAACTAAAATTAGATAAAAAACATATGATATGCCAACACACATTTATAACACAGGAAAAATTGATGGGTTTCTCACAGTACGTCTGAAGATGATATATTATTATTAGCATAATATAAACTTGCAATGTTTCCTTTGAATTTCAAAATTTTAGTCATGAAATTTTCACACCTTGCTGTAAGTTATGATCTTAAATCAGACTCCAAAACCATGCCAAGCTTTTAAGAATGTTATGAAAGATTTTCTAAAGTACATGTACATTTTATATACAACAAACTTATAATTCTGTTATTTTTACATAACCACAATGAAAGAAAGAATTGCTACATTATTAAAACCACAGATATGGATAAGTAATTATTATTGAAAGTTTGGGGATCTTTCTATCTTTAGCAAGAATTCAAAGCAAACACACACACAAAAGACAAACTTTGAAAAGTATTCAACTATTTTGGATAATTTTTAACAAAGTTCTAGGCATACATGTGCACAAATAATGGTAAAGAAAAAATTACAGTAAACAGAACTAAACAACAAACACAAGTAAATATATACAAAGACTGCTCAAGAAATGCCCCAAAAGGGAAAGAAGTTTTGATTTATCAGAAATCTTTATTATTTATTTTATTCAGATAGCATAGTGCACACTAGAGTTTAAACATGTTTAACTCTCTCAACATGGGCTTGGTCAATTTGCCCTACCACTTGAACTCTTTGTACTTGTTTAATGTCTTCATAGTTTTGATACTACTAACTTTTAATATAGTATGTACATCTTCACAAAATTTGGCAGACATTCAATAAATATTATAGTCTTTCACATTCAAAAAATAATATTTTTAGTGAGGTATTTTTCAATAAACTTAAAAATGAATTGTCCATGAATATATTGAGTATTTTTTATACTAGTTCACATGCAAAGTGATTTTCATGCTAAGATTAAAAATACTTTTCTTTATCTCAAAAATCTCAAATTTAATTTGCATAATCTCTAAACCTCCTAAATACATGTCAAATGTTTGTTTTCAGTAAAACTTTATATTTTATCTGTTATTTTCTCCACCCTAACTGTATACAAGGTTGGTCAATCGAAATAAATCAAAATTACCCTTTTTTTCTTTCCAGAATGACTTCATATTTTAACATGAAACTACATTTGTTTATCCAAAGTAGCTTTAAACTTGTAACAGTATACATCTATTTCTACTGAAATTTTATTGCCCTTTGAACCACATCTAACTACTACTATTCATTCCATTGTAAGTTATAAATCACTTGGGGAATGTGGAGCTCACTTTATGCTATCGAATTACATTACCCACAAGCTAATCTGAGCTGCTCGCGTGCATGCCTTGTGAGCCATTTTTATTATATTATTATTATAATTTATTTTACCTAATCTAACCGAAAGAGATCCCTATTTTTACATTTTAGTTACTTTTATAATAATAAATAAAATATAAACATGAAAAACAAGAAATAAAGTACTTACCCAAGTCTTCTTTCTTTGCTTCAACTGTCGATGACACTTAACCCTACTTTTTTCTATACTAATGGTAGTAATGCACTAAATAATTTTTATTTAATTAAATAATGCATCAAAGAACATAGAATAATAACATTCAAAAAGCAGACAATTTTCCCTAACTATCACAATTCTTCTGGCTTTCTAACTATGCGACAAGAGCCATTACAAATTCATCCAAGCTAGTTGTTACCTTTCCCATGGGAATGAAGCTTGTACTAAAAGAGAAAAAGGCAATTCTCTGTTCAGAAAACAATGTAATACAATACATCATTTGATACGTGAAAATCTTGGCTCTCTATTGATTATACATAATATAGTATTAAGAGTAAGAGAGAACTATTAACAAATCCTGAAAGAGAGGATGTGACAGGTGGGTGTGGCAAGGGGGGGGTCTGCTTTTCTAATTGATGGCTCTGTAACCAAACAAGATTGAAGGCTATAAAAATTATGGTTGCTCTGAACAATGAAGACTTTATAGTGAGTAATTTACATTAAATTTCGTACTTATTGGAGGTGGTGAATAAAGTAGAGAAGAGGGGATGCCTAGAGAAAATATGTCACATTTCTCACACTAGGGGAAATTCAGGATTTTTTGAAATATAACCATATAAAATTAAGAACTTAAAACTTATATACTATTAACATATGGATTAGCAGCTATGAGTTTATGCTATACTAACTGTTATAACATAAACAAAAAGTAGTTCAATTAAATTTTGAATGTAAGTCGCTAAAACCTCGTGAAATGTGCAGTAAATGATACCTAGTCAGAGAGTGTTAACGAAGAGAAATAGCCAATATCCAGTGAAAATTCTCTACTTAATGTCTAACCTTATAGCTTTATAAAGAGGTAGACATCCTAAGTCCAGTCTTAACAAAATAAACAGTTGATGTAATTCAAAACTGTATTCTTATGTATTGTCTGACAATAGTAAAGGCATGACAAACATATAAACACAGTGAAGAAAATATTAATTTGAACTAAAAAAAAAAATGAGCTATGTAGATATTCACATATAATATGTGGAACTCAACTGTAAATGTAATTATAAACACACATATACACCAATTAGAAAAAAAATAAAGCAGAGGGTATTAAAATGTTCATACCCACATACAAAAATCCACCACTTAAAGATGCAATCCTCTCTCACTATTAAATGAAATCTTCTTAGATTTAATGAGAACAGATTCCTTGCATTTTCTGTACAGGAAACTGTAACATTTTCTTTCTCTGTTAATGCTAAAAGGGTGATCAGATTTAGGCACACTATAGTATAAAGATGTTCCATGCACTGCTTTTTTATAATTCTCTCAGTTTTATTTTACAAATGTATTTTTCATTACAAATACCACATAAGAGATTGTAAGCTACATATTTTTCCATATATTTCTTCAGAAGTCTTAGAATACATGTGATACAATTGTTTCTTTGGCAGCGATTGGAAGATTTATATACAGAGTACACTCCATGTGATTTGGGTGAATGTATAATTTATCAAACCCATAGACAAACCCGATTCCCTCACAGTATTCTTAATGATATCATTAACCTTAGGACTAATAAAAGGTACTTGGTATTTGGAATGCAACATTTTTTACTTGAATCTCTTTTATTTCTTTTGTTTGTCATGAACAGTAAAACTTTTGTTAACCAGACTTTCAGAATAACCATTCAATTCCAAAATCTCCACAAGATCTACCTGCTCTCCAAGAGAGGGGTAATGTAGAATACAGCCAAAGAAGTGTCTAAAAATTCAAAGCACTTACCAGATAGAGCATATTCAAAAGTAAACTTGATATTATCAAGAACCTACTTTAGGAAATTATGAAAGAAAATTAAGCCATCATTCCAAATCCCACAAAAAACATCAATAAAATGCAGCTATAAGGTAGGAGACTGTTCATTACCAAGTGCCCAGTCATGGGGTTGCCTTAATATCAATGACATACATGAAAATTACAGCAAAGGCTATAATCACCTTATTGCTCATAGCCACTCCTTGCGTTTGACAATAAACTTGGTCACTGAACCTGAAAACATTATTATGTAAAACATATTTCAGGAGTTTATGCACATCAGGTTCAGAAACCCCATGGAGATCTACTTTAGTATTATGTAATTAAAAAAAAAAGACATAACAATGTTAATTCCCTCATCAATGGGTATTGAGAATATATATCAAAAGAGAAAATGATGCTGTCATCAGTGATTTTATTGATGAAAGATTTAAATCTGTCCTTCCACATACAAGGTCCTCATATCTCTAATGATGAAGCAATTGTATGTTGGTTTATCATTCAATTACTACACTATCACAACTTCCTTCAGCAATGTCTATCTTATATTTTCTTTTATGAGCAAAATCTGACGCTCTTTCAAAATTCTTCTAGTTATTTAAATTTTATTCTGCAAGCTCCCTTGTATCCACTAATGCATTTACAAAGTCTTCTTTTTTTCAATACTAGAGAAAAACCTTTTGCTTTTTTGTAACAGTGGAATTGCTCAATGTGTGTCAAGATCACTATCTTGTAGCTGCTTGATGGTGATGTGATCTCATGTAACAGTGGAATTGCTCAATGTATGTCAAGATCACTATCTTGTAGCTGCTTGATGGTGATGTGATCTCACAGAGTTATCTCATATGACAAGATTAGCCATATATTTGATACTCTGCATCTTGGTAGCAACATCAGAAAGCAACTTTGTTCCATTAGCTCTTGTGAGAGTGTTGTCTTCTTCAATGAACACCAGAGATTCACAGATATTTCCTAGTTGGAAACATATAGTACAAACAGCACCTATCTTACTTTACAATCAGGATCATGCAAAGGCATCACAGTTAACTGAGAAAGATCTTGTATCAATACTTCCAACTTGTACATTAAAGAAAACAAAATTGGTGTATGTGACTTGAATCAAGTTGAGCAACATTACTGCTTTGGTTTGACAAATGCATTGTTCATCTCAGGATTCAGAAGCTGTACATTGCAAGACAAAAAGGGATTATTTTTCCAAGTTTCCAATTTTATTTTTAAGACCTTTGTTCTTGCTTTTCTTAATGGCTTCATTATCATACCTTTTACTTTGAAGTCAGGGGCAGTCTCATAGCACTACTTTCTTTCAGATTTAAAAATTTGAGGAAATTTTTGTTGATACTAATATCAAGCTGTTGAGTTACAGATGTCTCAGTAGCTGTGAAAATCAAATGATCACTGTCATCTGTTCTGTGCGGTTTATGTCTAGAATATAGTCAAGACCAACCAAGTATTACTTGACATTTCTAGACAACAACTAAATAAGTTCATTCTGGATGTCATTTCTAAGATCAACAGTAACACGAAACAGAGTATTGGGAGTAGGATTAATCTGTATGGAGTCTCTACAACATACCAAGTGATCTAAGATATCTTAAAGTAAGTAAATACTTACTAAGACCCATCTTGTTCTATGATAAAACATAGAAGAGCATTAAGTTATTAGTAATACTTGACTATCTTTACTTTACAAGGTTGATATTTTAAAAACATTACTAACTACTGTGTTTTGCATTATCTTCTATTCAGTATATTCAAAGGTCAATTACATTATATGAAAACGATTTTGCCTCATCATGTTGTACATTACCTACCACCATATCTAGTCTTGTTCTGTCTGAAATCCATGCCTCTTGAAAATAGTCCTGCAGTACAGTTTCTATAGCAAAAAGCTCTGTTCTAAGACTCTTATGTCCAAAGCACACCACTCCTCCCTGACTGCTTTCCATAATATATCTATTGTACAAGGATGACAGTTTTCAGTGCCTGTTTCAACCGTCCAATCACACTGAAACCAATAGGCACTACATCTAGGAACAAATGCTGAAGTCAGCCCTTGATGATACTTTTTGTAACAAATTCCAATCACTGAAGTTATCCACTGTTTCATGGGGTAGTGCATTGTGTCTTACCTTATGTTATTCATGTTGGACTCCTACTATGACTAATGACATGGATCATAAATACCTGGGGATTATTGTGACCAAAAGTTTTCATTGGTCAGCTGCAGAGAGAAGATGAATTATACACTCAGTTAGGAATTTCCAAACAGGTTTGTTCCTGATATGGAAGAACCAAGACCTACCTTTGAAATTTCAACTTTTTAAAACTGTTATATGATTATATTAACAATATGGCTGCTGATAATGCCTGTGTATTATTTTCAGTTAACCTAGTTCATTTGTTCATTTTAGGTTTAACTTTATCAGATCAAACTTTCCACAAATATTTAGTTTTTCTTCAATTAACAAAGTATTTATTTTTCATTTCAACTTTAAATCATGTCTTGTCTTTCTCAGTCCACTAACGACAACTCGTCATACCCTCATCCTATACCATAAAACCACTAGTACTGAGAAAATCAAGTAACTGAGTGTTAGGTTTACCCTTGAAATACTGCACTAAAATGATAAAAAGTTAATTAAGACATTCCAAAACACTAAAAAAAAAGTGAGTAGAAATTTTTTTAAATATATGTGCTATGTGGCATAGAAAGAGAAAAGAATAAGAGTATGTTGTTGTTTTTTGCACATTACTATTTTAATGAAAGGTAGAAGAGAATTACCTTCATGGCAAGTATAAAAAGATTGGGGTAGACTACCACCTTTCCAAACATAAAATTTCAAAGTGTAACACAGTAAGTTTAATAAAACATCATAAAAACAGCAGTAGTAAAATATGTCTCATTGTCTTTTGAAACAAAATCCATGATAGAGAAAAGGAAGGCTAAAACAGTTAAGTTGGTGATATGAACTTAATATCTTTCAGTAAAAACTGAGAAGCCAATGTTAGAACAAGTCTAATAAGAAATGCTCAGACAAATAAATTAAGTTATAATACAAATGCTTCAAGGTAAAAAAGCAAACAAGTTTTAATTAAGAATGGCTGTAATGTTCACTGATGCATGCAGGAAAGAGAATTATAAACTATTGTTGATATCAACCACACACACACTATACAAAATGTTTGTTAATAAAAACCCTATTACTATAGCAGATTGAATTGGAAGCCATACTGTTTTATACAGTTGAAAATATAATAAAAAGATCTTCCATGACATGTTTTAAGGGAAGTATTGAGGTATTTCTCTCTTCTCTATTGTAGGAAAAACTTTAATTGCATCTCCCTGAATCACTTTCTTCTTATTGCTCAGAATATGATCCAGGAATCTCAATGTGCCTTCACACTATCCTGTGGGGGGAAGTGTTTGATCTTTGCTGCTCATCAGATACAAAAAGAAAGGTCTGAAAAAACACAAGAACTTACACATGGCTTTCACTGACCTCACAAAGGCCTTTGATTTTGTCAATTGTAAAGCTTTGTGTAAAGAGCACACCATGACGGATGCCCTAAAAACTACATCAAGGTATTGAGGCAACTCTGTGAACTGACAGCAACAGTTTTTTTGTAGTGGATCAGTGACTGAACCCTTTGTCATTTGAATTGGGGTTAAGCAAGGTTGTGTCATTGTTCTAATTCTGTTTTCCATTTTTCTATCATCTCATTTCTTATCAAGGATCACCTCCCTCCCATAATCAATATATAGATTATCGCATGGATGAAGGGCTCTTCAACCTGAGTTGTCTCCATCAAAGACCAGAGTGCTTAAGACATCCATCCTTGACCTTCAATATACAGATGACTGTGTCATCCTTACATATTCTGAAGAAGACCTTCAAATTATGCTTAATCTCTTTGTAGAAGCCTACCAAATCTTGGGCCTCTCTCTCAACATCCAAGTTGTTCTGTCAGCCTACCCCAGCCCACAAACATGACATCCACAAATAACCATCAAAGGAGTGACTCTGGAAGTAGTTGAGCACTTCCCTTACCTAAGAAGTCATTTTCCTTGTAGTATGGACATCACCATGCATATTCTGCCCATAATCTAATGTACAAATGTCTCTTTCAAGAAACTGTTGACATGTTTTTACTGATCATAACCTTCACAAGGACACCAATATTCAGGTTTACAAAGCAGTCATAATCCTCACACTTCTTTATGGATGTGAAACATGGGTGGCCTTTACTTCAATAATTGTTTAATACAATTATGCACTTTTGACTTGGAGGTGGAATGTACCCATCCAGGTATGACTACAGGTTAAAAATACCATAACAAAAAAAATACAATCCTTTACTTTGTAGACATAATTAAACAATAACTTGCAATTCCTTAATTATTTATCAAATAAACAATTTCCAATTTAATTAAGTTGAACAGAATTAAAACAAAATATAACTCATCTTTATATTAACAAGAAGTCTGCAAAGTAATGACTTTATAAGTTAGTTAAAAGCAATGAAACATAGTTTAACTTTTATCTCATAAATACTGAAACAGCTTGTAAAACATTTGAAATAGTTTTATTTTCATTCAGGGCCTAAAGTGATACATTCCAAGTGACAATGGTGAAGATTATATTTCATCATCTCACTCTGGAAAATTATATTTCAGGAAAATTTCTAATTGATGGTGCTTTTATTGTTTGCAACTACCTTCAATTGACATGTAGTTCCATCTATTGAAGAATTTTTCAAAAAATTATTTCATATTGCAAACTTGCATCATTGTAAAGCAGTTGATGTTACAGTCATAACTGACTTAGGCTATTGGTAAAAACTACTTACATGATTCTATCCCCTGATGAAGTGGCAATGACTGAACATGTCAGCATAAAGTAAAAATACATATAAATTAGATCACTTTCCAACTGACTTCTGTGCATCCCTAAAAACCACATCTTTTTTTTTTTTTGCAATTTCCGATCCATTCCAAAACAAGTGAATGTTTACAATTTATCAATATCCAGTCATATCAGGTTTGCAGATGTTCAACATTAAACAACTCAAACAAAACAATGATGAGGAAAAATGGTTGATTTCACTGAAAAATTTTGAAAAAAACAAAACAAAAGCCTCTCTTAAACTGATGAAAAGTGTAAATTTTTAGGAAAAACGAAATCACTATACAACAGATAAAGTTGAAAAACTTATGCACTACACAAAAAAAACTTCAAAATATCAAAAGAAAATGTGATTGAATAAAATTTATGTCTACATATATATCAATGCAAAAACTGATGAAGTTCAAAAGAAACTTATGCACAACACAACCAGTTGTATACTGGTACCTTCATACACATGGCTTCAAGGTCTACCATGTAGTATGGAGTATCCACCTTTATGTTTGCTATGGGAAATTTCCTCACTGTTCTATCAATCAGTACATACAAATGTACTTTGCCCATTATCTGATCATCAGATACTAGATTGGTTCCCACTGCTGCACTACTGCAGCCAGCGTCACTTTCTTGTCTCTAACATAGCCTTCACCTACTGGCATGTTGTGATCTGTTGGCACCTCTTGAAGTTTGTCACATGCTCCAATCACTACTGGTACTGTTGACCCATTTCCTAACTTGAGCTGGCCATCAATCATGCACTGTTTAATCATAAAGATAACACTTTCTTCTTGTGGTGAATCTGATGAGTTGTCTCCATTCTGTTTCTTCAGGCAGCAGCATCTTTGTAGGTAGCTCCAGCTGCTTTATGTTGAGATTTCTGCTGTTGGTGACAGACTTGCACTCATTTGCAATGTGCCCTGTTTTATAAGAAATATAGCATCCTACCACCTTTGTTGTATTCTTGCTTCTTGTCAGCCATTGGTGGATTTGACGTTAACTGGTTATATTTGGACTAATTAGTTATACTTCCTCCATGGGCTTCCATATACTGTTTTGCCAGCTTGATCATCCATGTTTTTTGGTGCTCACTCTTTTAGGTACAGTAACATAATCAGTTAAACACATGATCATGAATTGTTCACGTATTAATAGATCTGCCAGTTCATTAAAACTATTTTCACACTTGGCCATGTCAGTCCATTTTGTCAAGTATCACTGTAGATGTGCCACAAACTGAAATACAGTTTCTCCAGTGTCAGCTTTCACTTCTCTGAATTTCTGGTGAAAACCTTCCTCAGTAAGTTCATATCATTTCAGCAAGGCCACTTTTAAAATGTCATAGTCCATTGCATCTTTTGACTTCCTGCCTGTATACACTTGTAGGCCTTTTCTTGTGAGATATGGGTTGAGACAGACTTCCCAGTAGGGCTGAAATGAATATTATAAGTAGTGCTTCGAAGCTTCTTGCAAGATAACTACCAAAGCTTCTTACAATTGAGTATACTTGTTATATTATAACAATGTATGTATTTAATTTGTTACAGTTTGATTATACATGAGTTTTACCTTCAGGCATTTGACCTGTCAAAGCTTAATATGACTGAACAGCAGTTGTGTAGTCTGAGAAAGGAAGATTTCCTAGAGTTTGATTACAGGCCTTCTGGAATCTGGAAGCTTTTATTTAGTAGCATTACATAGTATTGTCAGCACCCAGCTGTTATCAATGTAATGCGCTCTTACGGTGGTTAACGATATAAACACTGCTTCTTCACTTAGCCTTTCTTTCAGACATTGTTTAAGGTTGATATCAGCGGTAAATTGTTTTCTGCTTGGTAAGACATATCCTGGCTCCAAGTACTTCATTAAATTACGAAAACCACTGCATTCAACAGTTCGAATGGGGCGTAAGTCTTGAACGATCATTTGAGTCACTCTGTCTGTTATATTCTTTGCACGTGTATCATTGCACTTCGCAGGCCTCACAAATCCATCAAGGGTAGACATCTTCCTGCTCTCCGTTGTGGTTGTCTTGATGTCTGGACGTTAAAGAGTCGAGTGCTTCGACGCGAGGTGATTCCGTAGGTTTGTTGTCCCGCTTAAATAGCCAAATTCTTTTTTACAAATAGTGCACATGGCTTTCCTACGGTCGTGAAGTTTCTTATAAAAACTCCATACGTCCGAAACCTTTTTACAACTACTTCCAACCGCGCCCTTATCTGACGCCATTTTTTTCTAATCAAAAATTTTATGCATAGTGCATGTGTATAAATAAACGTGCGAACATTTGAATGGCAGATCCGAAGCCTCTGTCAGCTTCGAAGCTTTGGAATATTCGAATACTTTGTCTCAGCCCTACTTCCCAGTCACTTTTATCCCAGTTCTGACTTTTGGCAAATCTTTCATATCCCTCTCTAGAAAAGCATCCATGTCATCTTTCTGTCAATCAGATTTGAGCTGATTGAGTCAACTGGCCCTGATTGACTCCATTGCCATTCCTGGGTCCTTCGTCTTTTTTTAGGTCAGCTTTGTGATCTCAGTTTGTTCTCTTTTTCTCTCTATTTGCAGTCTGTCCTTTCTCTAATTTTCTTCTTTCTCAATCTATGCTCTTATTCTCTCTATTTGCAGTCTCTCTCCTTTTCTTCTTTCTCAACTTGTGTTCTTAATCTCTATTTCCTTCACTTCTTTTAGTCTTTCTTCTTCTCTTCTCTGTCTATGCTCTTCTCTCTCTAGGTCTTGTTGTTGTTTAATAAATTCTTGTAGATCACCATCTTTTAACCCAAGTCACTCACCGCTCTCTATCCATTTATAAAAATCAGTCAACAAGGTTTTATAGTGTGATTGTAATCTCTACACTATTTTTACCACCACTACACTACAGTTGTGTGTTTGTAGGCCTACTTTCCCTGTCATTCACATCTTATTCTACTGATGTTTACCACTCTATAATCCTGGTTGGCTTGCTAATGTCAGGTTTTATAAGGTCAGATTCTTTACAGTAGGTGTCTGTGAATTGTTGGCAATAAATCTGAACAATAAATGGACAGCACACAATCCACTTGTTTAAAAATAATATATTCAAAACAAGTCAATTGTATGTACAAAAATTTGTTACAATATAAGTTGACACAGTTGGGTCCAGAGATTTAAATAATTCTCTTTTTCTTCAAAGTCCACATAGGCAGGTTCAATTAATTTAAAACACCCTCTGACACAACAAATTATTCTCCTCTGCTCTGTTATTATGATAAAATCCTTTAAGTTACCTCGTGGGTTACCACAGTCATATCCAGAGCTTTAAATAATTCTCTTTTATGTCAAAAGTTCTTCTCTATTCCAGTTGTTACAACACAAGCTGTGGAATTCACTTCAAAATCACCACTATAAATGTTGGTTACCACAGTCATACCCAGAACTATAAAATATTATCTCCTTTTTGTCACAGTCCACACAAGTGGGTTCAATTACTTTAGAACATCCTTTGACAAGACAAATTATTATTCTTTATCTCTGTTATTACAATACAAACTGTGAAAATCTCACTTTATATATCACCCATTACAGTTAAACTTACAATCATGCAATCTAACTTCACTTTCACTAACTTACTTCTTTCTTGCACTCTGTATTTGCACTTATTTACAACATGTGACAGAAAAATCTATAAATATCTAGTCCTCTAGTAAAAACAATATTAAACATAATGAGAAAGGCTTAGAAGCTTTGAGTAAGATGATGTCAACAATATTACAAAAGCCTAGTACAGCAATTAAACTGCATATACAACATACAACTTGTACAAAGTTACAAAACGAACCTTTCATGTCTGCACAGAAAATTGAAAGAATCTATTCTTAATAATCAACAAGTCAAAAATAAAAATAATTTAACAGTTTACTCCTTATAATTATCTAGATTGTACACCAACTTTTTCTAATGCTGTTTACAACTCTGTAATTTGTTTTTTTTTCTTCAGAAAAGCACCTAATTGTCCATTTTATGGTTTGTTCGAAAAGCTAAATCTATAGTTGCGATTACAATGTTAACATATTAAAACCAAGCATTTCAGTGATACCAATAAAATAACTTCTTATCACTGAGAACTAGTAAATATTGTAGACTATAAAAAATACCCTACCAAGATAAAATACCAGAAATATCAAATTACTAGTGCTTGAATCTTTTTACCAGGTTTAATTCAATATGCATAAGTTATTTTTGGAACTATTTTCAGTTAACATTTTTTTTAGGTTAGCAGATTATGAAATAAAATTTGAGAGTATATATTGGCATTAAAATTAGAAAATGTTTTACTACTTATTTATCTTACCTGTTTGGTTAAGACATCCAGAGCAGCTTGAAAGTTGTTGTTCTGCAGATGATACTGTATTACCCTTTCATAGTCTATCAACAAAATAAATGATTACCTTTTGAAATTCTTGTTTCAAAGACCAAACACATTTATTGAAAGTAATATTACCATTAATACATTTTATGTTAACTTAGAAAAATGACATATATTTAAAATAAACCTAGTAGAGGTAGATTTAAATTATAAAATACAATCTATAAAGCAAAATAAAAATAAAATAAAATCATTATGACAGTATTTAAAAACTTTATGATTATAATTACTAACTTAGCACAGTTAACTCTCTCACAATGGGTTTGGTCAATTTGGCTGAGTTTGTGACCCCAAATTGACCTTTAAAGTTTTCATACTATAACTTTTAATATGTTTTGTGTATTTTCACAGGCTTTCAATAAGCATTACAAGGCTTTTTTAGACAAAAAATCTGAATGTTTAATGAAGTGTTTTTACTACAAATTTCTCCAAGAATATATGAAGTGCAAAGTGATTTTCATGTGAAGATCTTTTATTTCATTTCTATTTAAGATATTTTATTATTTAATTTCTTTTGTAAGGGCAGAGGTTGGGTAACATATAACAAAGTAAAAATATTAGGGTGGTTTTTTTTTAATTTCTACTTTAATAATTATTAGAACTTTTAAGGGTGGAGGTTGGGAGTGACATATAGTAGAAATATATTAGGGTAGTTTCATTTCTTTTAGAAAATTATAAGAACTTTTAAGGGTATCTGCCCTCCCACAACTGGCTGTAGACAGTGAAAGGCAGTATGAGTTGAGGGTGTAAGCACTAAACTACATACCCTTAATTGATTTTCCATGATTACTGGCTAATTTAAAATCATTTGGATTTTGTCTAGTAGATGCTATATTCCCAACACATTTGGGAGCTATTATCACAGACAATATCCATTATGAATTTAAGGTGACGACTGGGATTTACAACGGAGTTTGCAAAGAACTTCTTAATGCTTATTTTATATTAAGTTCATTATTGTTTTATAGTGCTGATTTTAACTGCCTATTAACAATTAATGTAAATAATAGCATTGATGCTATTTATTTCATTATATATATATATCTTGACATGTGATTTTATGTTTGAAAAAATAACAGAGTGCTGATTCATAATAAGGAATTATGTTTTAACTAAACCATTACTTGGTTTATTTGTCATTATTTGGCCATTTCTAAATATCATAAAAATAAACAGAAATAAAAGTCTTATTGTACCTTCATGTTTTCAAGTTGTTAATCATATAAACATTAATATAAAAAAATGATTTGGTTAATCCATGGAATTACTAACAAACATCAACACTGACCTTTCATAAGTACTGTGAAGTGTATGAGATTTTCTTCATCACCATGACTAGCTATGAGATTGTAAATTGCTCCACAATTATGTCCTACACATTCCTGTAATTACAAACAATCTTTCTTTTTCCATAAATCCAGTTTTGTGTTATAAAGTCATAGTAACTTCAAATATCATTACAGTTAATAATGGATATTCACTCTACACATAGCAACTGAAAAAACAAATACCCTGCTAAATAAATTAATCAAATAATTAAAGTTTTGGCAGTAACTTCTCTCCTGTACAAAAAAAAAATAAATTTTGGATACATCAAACCAATTCTTAAAGTACAAATGTATATTTGTAATACTGTGAGGATGATTACCTCATCTGCATTTATGTCTGTGACTGTTGTTGAAAAGCACTAGATAATTTTAAATTCTTCAAAATTGTAGAGAAAAAATCCCTGTATTATTATTATTTTTTAACTTCTACTTCTGTTAATTGTTAACTTAATATTAATTTCACCTTCTAAATAGGAAACAGTTCTACAAACACTCCTATACCTTACCCGTCTGTGAGTTTTTTTTACGATGGTATTGATATGTGATCATTTCAATTATGACTTACAAACATCTGTTACATGACATATTTTTTAAATCTGTATTTGTTGGTTGAATATATTTCTTGCTAAAATTATTCCTGATTTATACATAAAAACAACAATATAAATAACTGGCTAGTTAGTTTAAGTCATTAATTCAAAAATGTAAAGTAATAAATTTAGTTGGCAAAAAATAAATGCAAAAAAAAACAAGAAGAACAATACTAATATTTAAACTCAGTGCTTAGTTTGGGGTATACCTATAACTGATAATAATATTTGTTATGTCTTACAATGATCAAAGTTCGTGTTCTGTTCTTTCTATATATTTTCACAATTGAAGATGTTCTTTTTGTTAAGAGTTCATTTTCTTAGCTTATTAAAAAATATTTACATTTAAGCTATAAAAGACTTAATAGCATTCACAGATGTATTAGTATTTTTGAGACTTTTTTAGAAAGTTATGTTGGTAAAATTTCATAACCAGAAATATAATTAGTAAATACACTAAAAAAAATTAATCATCAAAGAAACAAAATATCCTTACCAAAGTTATAGTTTTACATTGAGTTATTTAAGAAAGTTTACTTTCAATAATATTACTGGAAAACTGTATCAGAAAGAAACTGCATTCAGAAGCAACATCCATGTTAAACATATGCTCTTTTGGTAGATGTATATTCAAAGCATACATATTCAAAGTTATATTTAAGCTACATTTTTAGATGTGACTGTCTCTCAAGTAATGTAGTGAATAGAGAGGAGCTATTCTGAAAGTTGCAATCTATATGCACTGTAGAGACATGTTTCAGAGTGAATGACATTTCAAACTAAACAGTACAAAACATGCTAAATTCTGGAAAAAGATTTCCTTCAGGTTATGCTAAAGACTAAAAGGCCACTGTTATTTTTTTGTTAAGTTTATCCTGACAATAGAAACCATTGAAATGGAGAAGATCAAAAGCAAGTTTTTGTTTTTTTATTAACCATATACATATATATATATATATATACACACACACACAAACACGCATCTAGTCATTAAGAAAGGCCTTGAAAAGTATCATATACCCCCACAACCAAAACTTTCAGTCAGTTATTGAAACAAACAACTCCATCACAGATCATGCTCAAGATCAGTCCAGAAATGTTTCATTCATGTGGCTAAGTAGAAGTCACTTTTTCATTCCTTCATACCATGAACACAGATTAGAGAAATTATATCTTTAATATCCAAGTAGTGTTGCATAAACAATCTCATCACTCAGAATATTTTCTCAGTCAGCTGCTATAATTCTGGGGTAACCTTTACATCAGTGTATCCACGAGAATCATGTTTAGTCTTAAAATCTACCTGAAAATAGCTCAGAAGTTTCGACAGGGTAAAGTTGCTAGCACAACTCTGTAACAGTGGCTTTTCAGCTACAGAGTTGGTCAGAATCCAGGTACTCTATAATGTCTAGCACCAGGCAATCCACACTAATCAGCAGATGCTGCATCATTTGATCCTAGTCCAGGAATCTTTGCAAAACTGATTAAGGAAGAAATCACAATATTAAATTTTGGAGGCAAAACAAGTTTCAGTACTTTCCACTGATCAGAGCAAGGGCAATCTATTATTTTGTATATCATTCTGTGTGAATGACTGAATAGCCTGTCCTAAAAATGATACTGACTCCTCTCTAACAGCTGCAGTTCTTAAATTCTGCCAAGTGATATGCTGCCACAGCAATGGTATCACTATCTAAGACCACTTAAAAATGAGGTTCCAGTTGGAAGAAAGCACAAATACTTCTCCTCTGGCTTGTTTGGGGGACATCACATATGTAACATTGATTGCAATCTTCATAATTAGAGACAAAAAGTTTGAAGCAGATAATAATGTCCAAATACTGGAACTTATGTCTAGCCAATCTAATGACCTCAGGAATACTGAGTGATCTTCATGGCTTACTATACAGATTGCCTCAAGGGGCTTCAGTATAGCCACAGTCAGTAACCTATTCTTGGCAGCTTCCCACCAATATTCCCAAACTTGGTTGTATCTGCTCAAGATCAACTTACAGTATCAATGATACTTACTGGGCCAGACCATGTTGCAAATGTTTTGGAGAGTAGAAAGAGCATGTAGCTCTGAAACACCAAAGAAAGTGCAGAAGTTTAATTAGCATTAAACAGGGGACTTCTTCAAGTCAATATGGGTTGCTCTGTTTCCATCTTCAGATCAGATTTGCTCTTCTTCTGTATTTTGAAGTTCTTGCCAAAATGCAAAGGCACCTCTTGTATAGTTTCTCATTAGAAGCAGAAGATGTATTCATAATTTGGAGGAGTTAGAAATACAAATTAGCAACTATTTCTGAAATAACTAGAATCTGGTCATTGACACCAAAGTTTTTTCGACTGATGTCAACTGTGGTAATTTCAATGTCAAACCTAGCACAACATAACCTGATCTCTGCAACAATTAAGGATTTAGGGACCTAATTTACAAAAGGATAGGTGTAGTGATTTGTCACAGGTGAAATAAAGGAGACAATGTGTTGAAGTTGTAGTAAGAATAAATCATTCAATTTTAAAATGGAAAAACAAATATAGCTGATCAGATGATACTGGACTATTACTTTGTGAAATAAAGATAATAAGAGTGAAGCAACTGAATAACACACAATCAGCAAAGTGAAGTGTGTTGGAAACAAAAAAGGAGATGTCTTAGTGAACATTCTGGCTCTTTCAAAGGTGAAATGAATATGCTTTCCTCAGAGACAGAAAAGAATCTAGTTTGAAAGCAACAAACTACAATCACAATATGTTCGCTCTTTGTAGTCAACAAATAAAAAACTGAATCACAAGTAAGTGAAAGTATCTTTGTTCAATGTGAGAATTACAAGACAGTCTTCTATGCACAAGGTAAAGTAGGATACAACTACCCCAAGACAATATAGATATGTCTCTTGACCAGGTATACTAAAGACAGTAACACCTCAGGCTAAATTTAGCAAATGACCTCATCAAATATGAAATATATACAACAGGAGAGTAAGGTATATGCACACTAGAACTGTTAACCTTTGCCATACAAGTCTAAAAAACAAGAAAATGCACAAAAACAGACAAAATGGTCAATTTTACATTCTAGATTATCCACAATAAAATTCATTTTTACAAATAAATAAATGAAGCAAATCCTTTTTTTTATAAGCATAACGTAGAATTTACACTATGAACTGCTAGTTCATACTGTTATAACTTCTTAATATTTGTTTAGTCCTGTATAAGGATATTGTATATTTATGTTATCTGAAGTTATTTCAATGGATTTTATATTTTTTTATTTACAAATCATCCAGCATAATTAATAGTACCATTATTGTAAAAAACTGAAGCAGAAAGTGTCTTCAATACTTTCAGGTTTACTAACATATATATTTTAAAATCAATTTAAACTTAATTTTGCATTATCAACAGATAGATGGTATGACATTACCTTAACACGTGGCTGCTCCAATAAGCTATGAAACAGTGCTTGAAGAGATTTGTACTGGTCAGTATTCTGACGTTCAGCATTGCGCAGACAACCCAGTTGGTTTAGGTATATTTCCAGTAACCACATTATGATCATTGTGGTCTGAGCTTTATCTTGAGTTTTTAGTCCTTCCATTTTTTTCTTTAAAAACACTTTAAGAGCATCATCATCTGACACCTGTAGGAACTTCAGGGAAACTTCTTCAAAAGATTTGTGTGTCTGGGCGTATAATGTAGCAGATTCTTTGAACCTAAAATGAAACATTAATACTGATTCTAAAAATGTATAGTACATTTTACCAATCCTTCGAATTTTGATAAGTCTAATAAATATCTTCAATTTTTTTCCTATTTATTGGTAAATCAATTTAGATGACTTTTGTTCCAAATATATACAGAGGTTGGGTACATTATATTAGAATGATTTTGGAGCCTCATCATGCCATTACAGTTCATGTGGTCACATCTGGTCCTCTTCTATCTGATGACTGTGCATCTTAAAAATAACTCTGCAACACAGTGCCCATTGCAAAAGGTTGTCATGTCCAAAGCATACTAATCTTCTCTGTAGGATTTCCAAACTCCATTTAGTGTATGAAGATAACACTTGTTCCTGTTTTAACAGTCCAATTGCCAAAAACTACAAAGGTGATGCATTATGTCTTCATATGGATTAGCATGAATACCATTCTCCAGCTGATTGAATTATGAAATGGCTACATGGTAGATATGACTGGAAGCTTTATCTGTTTCCAGATGGAAATCCTTTTTGATAATATTGTATACTGTTGCTTGGGGTACATGAATGAGCTTTTACACTACCTTTGTGTTGGTAGATTTTCAATTGTTAAAAGATATGCACTTTGTGTATAATGGTTAGGATATGTCTTGTCTTGTTGCAGGCCTCTTTCTGGATTGCCTTAATGCTCCATTACAAAAAAAATTATATTTCATTCTTATAGATTCTAAATCCCCATTCTGATCCAAATCTATATGATCTCAATTTATGAATATTTTGCATGAGAAAGGGCTGTCACATATTCTTCCAAAAAAATTAATATTTGGTAGCGTCACACTATCTAAAAAAGTGCCAAACAATGTCAAACAGTAATTCTGATACATTTTGTTACACAGCAAATTTATATCATCTGTCTTGTCAAGTGACTTGCTGATTTGCATATTCAAAATCATTTTAATATAACATACTCAACCCTCTATTTAATATTTTAAAAATGAATTCAAAACTTGGAGCTTTATAACTAAATTCCTATGAAAATAAATTAGGTACATAAAATAATAGAGTTTATTAGGTAGTGACTTTCATTATACTTTACAACATAGATACATGAACAACTTTATGACACCTTAGAAGATAAGTGTATTTCACAATTTAATCAACTCTGGCAAAGCAGTTTATAGGTAGAAGTTGATAACCAGACATAAACATGCAAGTGAATAAGCTGCACACAAGTGAGTGTCCTCTTTGCAGATAAAGTGGTATATATAGATTTCCATGTGGTTACTTATAACTAGAGACTGAAGAACATACGATATGGAAAGACAGATTTTCATGGAGTTGGAAAAAAAAGAGATAAGACTATGTAAAAATTAAGCAACACAAACATTTGTTTATAAATACAGAAGAACAGTATTTATACACTAAAAGTTGTGAAGTCAGAAGTGTAATAAATAGATGATCTGTATTTAGATAAAATAAAATAAAAATTAACTATACTTGAAAATAAGCCAGTGACTGTTGTTGATGGTTAATTGAAGAGAAAGACGTGTACACAGTCAGCAGTTTGAAAAATACCTCCATAATAATAAGTCTTGATTCTAAACTCTAATCAGAAAAGAATCTGTTTCAAAATGATAAAATGAATTTACCATTCACCTATTCCTTGTACCTAACCAGTCATAAAATGTAGGTAATTGAAACAGCTCTTCACCAAGTAACAATCATAGAAGAAGTCCCCATAAAAAAAAAAAGATAAAATAAGATACAATACTACTACTATCTCATATGACAGTAGATAGCTTCCATGATCAGACCCTTCTACAGAAATAGCACCTACAACTAAATTTATCACATACCTTTAAACAAATTTATTATGTTCAGAATTAAAATTGTCAAAAATTTAGAACTTGTGTAAATATGATGAGTATTGTTGAAAAGTGAGATATATTTCCATATCTCACCACACCTTGCAAAATGATGTTCATTCATTTGATTCTGTCATGCTTAAAAAGGTCAAAATATTTTGTTCTTCATTTGATAAACTTCACCTCTAATTAAACAAATAAATTTAATGCTGAAGTATACACATGGAAGGACAATATTCCAATAACATAAACTTTGAAAAAATCTCAATTTTTTTTGTTAATTTTATTTTCAGGTTCAATCAAATATAATTTTCCTGTATAGTAAATTTTAGCTTTAAAAAAATTATTCTAAAAAAAAATATCTGCAATATTTTTCAGTTTGAATTTCAATAGTCTTGATGAAAATGTTTTACCATTTTAAAAACCAGTACAGACTAACTTTATTAAGGTATATTAATATTAATTTTTCCAAATATTTATGTGGTGTCCTGAAATTAGTTAATGACTTTCTGAACAGGATATGAATAGTGTTAACTTGCATTAATCCGTACTTCGGGCTTAGCTTATACATCACAGTGACCATTCAACAAAGCTTATACTTGCTTGGCAGTGCATACGAGTCATTATTACTTTGGGTTACCAGGTGGTAGAGAGGTTTGAGCAATTAGTTTCCTCATTTACATATATAATGAAATGATTGCTTATGTAGGTAATCTGTGATAATGGGATACTACACTAGGACTCTCATCTGACTTAATAGTGTGGTATATACAACTCTGTAGTCTCTTCTCCAGCAAAAAAATTTTCATTCCTCAGCTGCAGGAGTCATCTGAGTTCTAGGAACACCACACATGTATTCCTTCTTAAAAACCCATAAGTAAAACAACTGTGTGTGTGCTGGCTTTGTAACTTTTTCAACAACTACATTATTTTAACATGATATTAATTTTCCTATTCTCATTAACCTCATTTTTGTAACTCTTGAATTATCCTTAATTTTAAATGGTAGACATGTTCTGGAGGTTACCATTGATGTTAAAAAAAAAGTGTTTTTTCCAAAAAATGTTTCCACTAATTTTTTTTAAAGATAATCTGGACATTTCCTACAGCTGTGTTTCTCCAGTAAATGGTCAAAGTGGCAATTAAGGCCTGTACAAAAACTAACATACATGCTTGATAATAAAGAAATGGATAATACATTCTCAAAGGGCAAAAGTAAACTTATTTTTTAGGATAGGCAGAAATATTATAAAGTCAGCAAGTGAATTATTTACAGGCAAAACTCTTCAGAGCTTTGCAGAAATGTAAATATAAAACTACACTAAATAAATGTCATAAAACAGTAAACTATCAATTATAAAATATTCTGGGTTAAGTTTTTTTAAATAAAGTTAGAATTAACTTATAATATGTACTTTATAATTTATGTCTCAAAAAATTTATAATATGTCAAAAATACAAAAACCCAGCGGAAACCCTGTATTCAGACTTCAGGTACAATAATTTAGAATTAAGTTACTGTTTTAAATCCTAAACTTTTTACATGAAAATGCTTCATACATACAAGTTAGTACATTTGCACTGTTTAACATTTACAAACAAGGAAAAATTTATTCACTTATCAGTCACCTAAAGCAATAATACCATGTACACTTTCCAAGACTTGTTATTACAGACAATTCAGTACTGTTCACATGTTCATAAAAGTGTCTATGACAACATAGGAGGTTTAAGTGTTGTATCTATAGAACTAAGCAGTTACTCAAACACTTTGAAACCATAGGAAAGAATAATTATTTATTAGACAAATGCATACTTAGCCAAAGTAATATCCAACTATTATAAAAAACAACAACATAAAATAAAACTAATTTACTTTGTAAAATAAACCTTTTGATAGTTATAAATATAACTTTCAAAGTTTGAAAACCAGTAGGGAATGAACAGGAATAAATAAGTCTATTCATATAAATAGTATTATTGTGATAACAAATAACAATCATGTCTAATTTCTCTGCACTTGCTGCAATGCAACAGTAAGTTGAAAGAACTTGCTAATTATTCAGATAATTTAGAGCCATCAATTCAATTTACATAAGAAATTGAAAAAAATAAATACCACCCACTGTGAAAAGTAATTGTTGAGCATTTCAGTCATGCTAAGAGTTGCTCAACAATAACATACAGTAAATCTACATTTTTATTCTTCAAGTTACATCACATTTTGAAATGTGAATGATAGTGTGATTAATTCCTGACAATTTAGTGTAGAATATTCTGTTTGTGAAGTAAAATTAGACATTAACATTATTTATGCCTGTTCTTCAGCATTTCAGTGTATGTTCATCTTTGCCTGCATGTGCAGCTTTTCAAATGGGAGCCAAACAAATGCTCGGATAGACATCATAGTTCGCAATATATATAGGATGATAATTGACTAAGTACTTATGTCTTTAAATTCAAAGCCAAAAGTCTATAAAAACTGGAAAATTTTCCTATTTCAGGGTCTTTTTTATCCCTTTTTTGGGCAAAAATCCTATAATGAAATAGCACCATTGGACAGTTTCCAGTTTTCATACCAAGATTACAGAGAGATTGAGCTAACCAACTCTGGGTGATGTAAGCCAAAAGTTTATAAAAAAGAGGAAATGTGCACTACTTGTTTCCAGTCACCATATCAAATATTACGATAATTGAGCCAGCCAACTATGGGTGATGGATGCTAACTCACACATAATGAATCATCTTTGTTGCAAGATGTTTACATATCTTTGTTGCAAGATGTTTACATATCTTTGTTGCAAGATGTTTACATATCTTTGTTGCAAGATGTTTACATATCTTTGTTGCAAGATGTTTACAGAACTTTGAAGATATACATTACACAGGAAGATCAAATTAATGAATTCTTACCAATTAAACATGTAGCAGTGTCAATAGAAAACGTAAACCAAATACTGTATGCTGGGTATTTAATAAATTTAGTAATGGGGCAGTGTTTGTTAAAAATGATAATTTAAAATAAGTTTATAAGATCTACA
Organism: Limulus polyphemus; assembly: GCF_000517525.1. Taxonomy (NCBI): domain Eukaryota; kingdom Metazoa; phylum Arthropoda; class Merostomata; order Xiphosura; family Limulidae; genus Limulus; species Limulus polyphemus. Next base: position 149,656 of record NW_013668027.1, on the reverse strand, counting down.
ACTGAAATTTTAAGTTTCTCTTACATTCCAGGAAAAAATGTCAATTATTTAAAGTTTTATGAAAAGGATTAAACAAAGATAAAACTGGGATTAATAAAATATAATATGAATCTGGTAGTATTTATGTTGGTCAAACTAAAAGGAAGTTAATATAAAAATTACAGTAACATAAATGGTATGTAATATAAAAGTAGTATAGAAAATTCAGCTATAGTGAACACATACAAATAACACAACAATCCAATTTTAGCTCAACCTCATAATATTACAGCATTAAGTATTTGAGAATCATCAATCTTATGTTTACAAAACCATA
>NW_013668027.1:121382-148511 GCF_000517525.1 Limulus polyphemus | reverse complement strand
ACAAATCTCATAATGTTTACTGATAGCTTGCAAAATTTCATGAAGATACAGAAAGTATAGTATGGAAACTCAATTTCAGATCATGAACTCGACAAAACTGACTGAGCCCACAGTGAGACAGTTAATTGTGTTAATATGAAATGTTGTATTTTAATTATTACTTACATTATAAACATTGCAAATGTGCTGATTATTCCCACTTATTCTTGTAAAACTTTTTATTTCATACCACTGTAAATTATATTTTTGTTTTGATTTGAAAAACAGTGCATGTTACTTCACTGTGTTTATGATTATTGGCATATAACAAAAATATCTGTTTTACAGTACTAAAATTACAAGCAAGCTGTCCTTTTTTAAAGTTGCGAATAAAAAAAGTTTTGTTTAATTCTCTGGCTGGTCATATTGACTAACCTCATAACCATTTTATACTCATTATAGTTTTCATACTATAACTTTTAATATACTTTGTGTATCTTTGCACAATTTGGCAGGCTTTTAGTAAACATTATAAGTCTTTTGTAAAAAAAAAATCAGATTTTTTTAATGAAGTATTTTTACTAAAGATTTGTCCGTGAATATACATAGTATTTCTATGTGCTAGTCCGAGTGTTAAGTGATTTCCACATTATAATAAAAATACTTTTCTTAATCTCAAATTATATTTGTGTAATCTCTAAAACCTCCTAAATAAACTTCAAACATTTTTATGAACAAAAATTTAGATTTTACCTGCTATTTTTTTCTACCATAACTTTATTCAAGGTTGGTCAATTTAACCGACCTTGTAACCACCAAAAAAGAAATTGAAACAAATCTAAATTACTCTCTTTTTTCTTTCTGAAGTGATTTCAAATTGTAACATGAAACTACCTTTATTTATCCTAAATAGCTTTACACTCATAACAGTATACATCTATTTATACTTCAATTTTATTGTTTTATTTCCCTTTGAACCCTATCTAACTACTATTCACACCATTATAAGTTTTAACTCCTTGGCAAACGTGCAACTCATGTTATGTTATCTAATTATATTACGCACGAGCTACTCACTGTTGAATATAAAAGACTGTTTAGTGTAAGTGTTATTATTTAGTTTATTTTGTGACTTAATATTCAATGATTGTTTAGTTTCATGATATGAGTGTTGAAGATTGATTGTTTTAAAAGTATTAGTTGTGACAAATTTCATTTCGTAACTCTATACGAGTCGTACGTTGTGTTTGCAATTACACTGTCGTCTAGGCTTCATTAATATTGTTGACATCACATGACTCGAATATTTTTTTCTTGTTATCTTAAGTGAATATTGTTACATTATAGCATCGCTCGTAGAATTTATAGAAAGATTGAGGCCTCAGTGAACAACTATAAATATAGGCAACCAAGTGAAAGTCAAGTAAAGTTCTGTCAGAAAAAGTTAGAAAATGTGAAGTTAGCTGGCGGATGAATGATTAGCCTTAATGGGTGATATCTTAAAGTGAGTTTCACAGTTTAATAGAAATAAGGAGAATAATTTGTCTTGTAAAAAGGTGTTCTAAAGTAATTGAACCTGTCTGTGTGGACTTTGATGAAAGGAGTTGTTACCACAGCGGAAGTCACGTGATGCTACGAGCATGCGTGCTGGAGTTTCTTGAAGGATTATGAACTTGCCCAGCAACTCTAGTCTGATTGAGATGCCCTCCTTTTTAATATACAAGCCTGGAAAAGAAAGCCAGAGATATATAGATAATTGAGTCAACCGAACAGTAGTGACATTGAGCTGTAAATTGTGTGTGTTTTGCAGTCGTCGCATAGAGCGAAGTTATCAAGGAAGTCACGTGATGCTAGGAGCATGCGCACTGGAGTTGTGAATGGATATATCATATCAAAGTCCATTATTGAAGATAGTCTTCCCTAGCACTTTGCTATTTTTTTCTCTACTTATATGTATTAGTTTGATACACAGTTAAATTGTATTTAAGCTTTACTTTTCTATTTTAGTTAATTATGCATTATTTGTGTTTTAAAATTCATATTTGAAAGTTTTAATAATTTTCATAAAACAAATGCTTCGTTTCACTCCACAAGGCTTATATTACCAAGCGAATAACAAAAAGTTTTGTTGGAGATTAAAGTATCTCTGCCATTCAGACCTTTCTATCACCCGCAGGTACCCGTTGATGTGTGTCAGCATAACTAATAAATGGTAAAGAACAGGAAACGAAAATAAAGCTTTAAAATTAAATTATTAGTGAAAATATAAAGATGTGAAATTATGCATATGACCCAAAGAAGATATTTTAAGACTATTCTACAAATGTAAGCACATATTTCCATTTCTTAATTTTAAACATTTCATTGCACTGTACATTGATGATAATACCTAGAGTTAGTAATATAGAAGAGAAAATGGAAAATAAAATATATTCACCTTAAAAATACTTTAGATATTCATATAAGAGGTTTTAGAGATTATGCAAATGAAATGTGAAAACTGTAAAATAATAAATGGTATTTGTATACTCAAAATGAAAATCACATTGCAGGTGAACTATTCAGAGTAGAAATAACTACATTAAATAACGAATTTTTATTAGAAATAGTAGAAAAAATCAATATAAGCATTTAATTTTTCTGAAACTACATACTTTTAAAAAATTCTTATCAAATTTTAAACAACTTCATCCACTAGTTTCATTTTTGTAAATAAAATTCATGATAGTTACGTAACATACTAACAATCTTCATATATCATTTTGATAGGGTTAATTAAGCCTAATTCATCTTGTTCAATGAAAATCATTTCTTTTCCAACCATACTGCAAAATCATAATTCAAATGAAGGGTGAAATGATAAACCAAGTTTTTCAAAAGCTTTTTATAAAACAAATCAGGACTTTAATTGTGCTAGAAATTGTTCACAAACATTTTTTCTCCTAGCAACACATCACAGCTAATCTTCTATCATTCTGTTCTGATCTCTACATAAATCTCCCTAATCTAGAAACCACACTGACTTATACATTTCAAAATAACAAAAAAAGAGAGATTTTATTACAGGTTTAGGACACTTGCCTTCTACAACATGAGATATTGGTAATTATATCACACCATGACAACAGGTGTTGAGAAGTTGATAAAAAATACATTTGCATTCAAGTTATATGGTAAAATCAGTGTTAATTTGTTCAAAAATATTATGGAATTTATCATGGGGCTACTATTGTTATTTTATACTTAGAAAAAATTAAGGAAATTCACAAACACTAATGATTTCAATTAAAGCAAGTTGAAATCAACCCAAAATCAAAATATGCAGTTTTTAAAAATTTCATGTATGAAATTAAATGAAGAAAACTTTTTTACTTGAATAAATTTATATTTTTGTAATGTTGGAAGAATAACTATAAGTTTAATTTCTGTAATTCTTTTTAATACAATGATGCAATTATAAGGTACTAGAATTTTAGATTTTATACTCACAGTTACTCCTAATTTCATAATATTTTAAGCTCCTGGAGTCCTTTATCCCCAAGTGACAGAATACTATAGATAAATTATTATATCACCATGCATATACAATGCAAGAAAAGCTCTTACATATCTCAGGGTTCATACAGACTTTAAAAAAGAAAATGCAAAGACTCTCCAAGATCCATACTCAAGTTACCAGGACTATCAAATTCTGCTAGTCAGGATTAAAGTTACATTTTCCTGGCTTCTTTTGTTTATAAGGCGTGCCCATCAGCAGAAATTGCAAGTCTCAGGTCTCCTCAAGCACACGATTCATATCAGCCAACATGATGTATAATCTTTTATTTTTTATAATTAATCTAATTATGTCTTGTAGAACTTCATTATTTTAAAATAAAACAAACATTTCAGAACTTTTCCAAGACCATGATTGAAAAATACCTGTTTATCAAAGATTCTATCACTGATAATTTTTTGAGTTCATTTTACATGACTTTAAAGAATTTCAAGGACATGTGCACACCCTGATACAATGTGTTGTGTGTATTACTTTCACTTTGATTTCATGGTAATTCTAATGTTTGAGGCAATCAAGAATTATGATTTATATATCTCAGTGTTTGAAAGCAATATTGCAGATGAATTTTAGTGACAATTCATCATGAGTAACATTATGTAGAAGGATAAACAACTGTTCTTAGAATACAATCTTGAAAAATATGCACTTTTCTTAGTCTAGCTTTACCTAAGTATCCCAAGAGCACTCAGATCTTACCTTCTCTTGCTGTAGTAGTCATCAGCTTGTTTTGATAAGACCTTGTCCAATTTTTGAGGGTCATTCTACAAAATTAATTTGAAGTTATTAATATTGACATATATCATTATAGATTAGTTATTCTTTAAATAAACAAAGGAATAAAGTAATAATAAACTGTCCTCCTCAAGTAGCATCACATTCTTAGAAAAAAATATGCATATACATACATACAAGTGAAAGACAACAAGAGACATGTTGATCCATTTTGGTCATCTCATCTACTAAACTAAGCCTTAAAATAAAAATAAAACACTCATAGTCAACCCTTATCATTCACATATTTATCAAGTCTTCCCTTAAAAACCCTTAAATCAACTGCATCCACCACATTCCAAAGGCCAATCACATTGTTAGAAAACTCCTTACTTTGACAAAATTTATATTTACGTTCTCTAGTCCTACCATTTCACCAAATGTGTAAAAAGATGATGCATTAACACTATTCATTCCCTTAACAATCTTAAACATCTCAATTGGATCCTCTCTAATGTTTCTTTTTTGAAAAGAAAACATTTACAAAGATTTTAAGCTGACCTCATATGACACTCTTTCCATCCCAGTACTGTCATAGTAGCCCTCATCTGAACCCTTTCCAACAATTGAATGTCCTTCCCAATGCAAGGCAAGCAAGAATGAACAAATACCCCAATTGTGGCCTAACCAATGACCTATACAATGAAATTATTACCTGTTTAGACTTGTATTCAATATTTCTCTAGATATAACCTAAAATCCTATTTGCCCTGCCACTAGCAACAGCACATTGCTTGGACGGCTTAAGAGACTTATCAACTAGAAGCCCAAGATCTTTTATTCCATAAAAATTATACTCATAATTCAAATTATGATATTCCACATGCATTACCTTTTATTTATTATAATTAAAACCCATACACCACTTATTTGCCCAACTCACCAAATAATCCATACTCCTTTATAATGCTGCAGAATCTCCCTTACAGCTAACAACCCTCAAAACCTTAATAACATTGATTAATTTAAATAACTTATTGACCATTCCTTCATTTACATCACTGATGTAAATCAAAACAGCAAAGGTCCTAACACTGAGCACTGATGTGTCCCACTAATCACTTATAACAACCAGTAAAAAATCAAAGCTGTTACACTAATAGAAGGTGCCTCATTAAGGTCTTTTGTACTTGAATAATCTTATTATGATGTAATTTCAAAATTATTTTTCAACAGAAGTCATGATTTACATTTCATTACATGAGTGATTCATCAGAACTTTTAGAATAATTTATTCATACCAAAAAATTAGATTATTTTTCCTGGTCCTACTTTAGTTTTTAAGTAACATACACTTAATGAATATGTGAAGTGAAAACAAGCTAATAATTCTTTAATTCAAATACCCTAATAGAATACTTTCAAACCTACCTTACAATAATGTTTGGCCAATTCATATTCTTCTTTATCTAAGTAGACTTCCCATACATACCTAGGTATATATAAAAATCATAAGATTAGCAGATGACAGGCTAATTCAAAAAGCACAGTCTAACATAAATAGTAAAATTATTATTTACATTTATTTCAAGATTCTCAGATATGAACTCATTTTCAAAGACTATGTATTTATATAGTACCATGCATCCAACAGTGTGTCACCATTCTTTGGCACATGCATCCAACAGTGTGTCACCATTGTTTGGTATATGCATCCAACACTTCTAACACAAAATAAATGTAAATTATTCAACACCCTGAAATTTTCAACAGTAAGTACTTCTTTATGTTGGAAATCATAATTAGAGCAGAACCAAACTAGTGTAGTTTATGGATGTTGTAATAAAAAGGTTTATAATACTAAGAACTCTTCTTAATCTGCAATTAATACCAGTGTGGAAGCTTTAAGATTAATTATCATACCAGTTTGAGCAATTAAAGTTACACCATATTAATTGGTAAGTTTTAAGTTTTTTACCAAAGAATGGTGACACACTGCTGTTAAGGATTTTATGTATTATCAACTCTTAAAATGCAGCAACCAGATATATATCTGTTTTGACATTTATTGCCATTTGATGCAACAAGCAGATTTACCCCACAGCTTCATAAGAGACTAGAAAAGATCAAATTCTTAATTTCGTTTTTTGATGGATAATTGATACTTGTCAGGAACCAGCCTGATATGTTTTATGTACAAAATGGGTTAAACATCTTACATTACAATTAGATTTTTGATGCAATTTTCATAAATTAAATCACTATTTTTAACTTATGTAATTTACAACACAGTGCAACTTTTTTACAGCTCAAAAGCCTCACTAAAGTCATAAGTAAAGTCAGCATTATGAAGATGCATATATAAAGACATAACTTCCGTGTTTTACACAAATTTGAAAATAATCCCATTACTTTCCAACAGACAATGGATTACATGCTATAAACCATACCCAGTCAATAAATATATCATTCAGATTTATATCTATAGAAATTATGGGTAAAAAGGTCTTTTAATTATTTAATACCAATATCTAATTTTAGCATTTTGCATTCAAGTCCAAATGAAATACAGTTTACCTTTGTTACACTTATCACTGACATTGTACTGGATACATTTTCTTTCAGGAAAAAATAATCACAAGGAATATACAAATATTTTGAGAATTTATGATGTTTGCATGATCACTTATTTTTTTAAATTCATTACACCACCATACAAATTCTGATAATATTCTACAGAAGGTTGAGTATAACATAGTATGAGTTTTAGTATGCAAATAAGCAAGACACATGCCAATCACAGAATTACATTTTGACATTATTTGTTATATGATAGGTAAAGTAATGCCACCAACAAACTGATTATTTTGGGAAACGTATTCATACACTCAGCTAACAAGGATGTGTTCAGATCGGGGATTTAGAATTTGAAATACTTTATACTTAATAGTATTGGAAAACAAATGAATATGGATCAATTAGGGTACCATAAACAACTAAAAAAAGGCCTGTGACAAGTCAAACCCTAGGTGTGGTAAGAAAAGTGTGGCATCTGGTAACAATGAGACCCCATTAATGAAAAGGCCAGTAGCAAAGCCTTTAATGAGCTCCAAGCAACAATACACAACATAATCAAGAAAGATCTTCATCTGGAAATTAAGCCAATTGGATATAGATTAACCATGATAAGATTTCCAGACTCATCTCCCATCCAACTGTCACATACCTACAGCAGCAGGAGGATAAAACAGATATTCAAGTTTTTCCTTAACCCAGTCATTATGGGTAGCTAAGGGGTAGAGGGCATGTCATCATGTTTGTAGATTTACATTCAAAATTTTATTGAACTACTATTTTACAAATGTTTGTCAATAGACTTGGTATAAAATTGTAGATTTTAATTCAAATTTTAGTATTATACATTAGTTAATCTTATAATTTGAGAGTAAATATAAACAAAATTGCTAAATATCAATTTTTGCGTGTGCCACACTGGTACTTCATCTTCTAGCTTTGGTCAGATTACATTTTATGATGCCTGCAATACAACGTCTATAATTTCATATGAATTATAAACTCAAATTTCCGATATTGACAAGCTAGAATATAAAATAAGAACCTCCTACCTTTTATATTTGCTGAGATATCATAATATTTATTGAGTCCACCATATTGGCTCCACCCACCACTTCATCACTTAAGAAGACTTGTTTATCTATGCCTGTTTTTTTATACCTATAACTTTATGACCAATCAAAAGCTATATGTTTCTTCTACATAATTCTGTCACTTTTACTAAGTTATGTATGAGAGGAAAGCTCTTATATCATTGGAAAGTTTGAAGTATTATGATCAAGGCTATTTTGTGAATAGAAATTATATATTTTTAGACCCAAATACAATTTAGTTAGAAAGCCTGATAAATTACAGTGGATTTTTGGGGTATCAGTATTGTAATTTATAATTTTTGTATTCCAAAATACTTACATAAAGTTTATAAAAATTATTATTTTTCCATCTCTACATGTGAATTTGGATGAGGCTTAACAAGTATGGCTAACCAGTACAAACAAGAACCTTGTAGCATCATAAGTAATAGAGATCATTGTTTTCCAAATATTTTTTATCTATTGTACTATGTTTGAAGAAAAATAACTGACATTTAAGTATTTATTTGGAAATAATATTAATAAGATATATATATATATATATATACACATATGTAATTTATGGTAATCAAGTTTACTTGCTTGTGGGTAATACTTCATAAACACATGGTACAACTTGCAGTTCGCTGGTGAATAATTTGTTTCTAAAGTTACAATCAAGAAGGCTAAGCCAAGAACACTAGCCCAATGAAAATGAGCCATATTTATATTACTGGAAACTACACATTTATTAGTTACTGTGTAAGCATGGTAATATAGGAAACAAGATGTTCATAAGCACTTACACACATTTACACCTATATCAACACTAAATCTCGACCACCAAGGAAGTTAACTAGCATCCAAATACTTAACAAGTTTATTAGATTGGATACAACTTTGTATTTTGTACAGAACCATATCATAAATATTTTTTCTCACTTATATAAAGTGCATTGGAAAATTCTTGTGGCAACCACTGTACTGTAAAGAAGCTGGCAAATTGTACCCCACTGTGTTCTTGGAGCTGGGATTCTAATAGATTCCACAGGATGCATTGGCTTATTGCTTTATTGGATCATCCATCAGACTTTCTACAATGTCATAACATAAACATTTTATAATACCTTAAACAATTATTGTTGAAACCGTTATATTTTCAACATGTTGTTAAATCCTATTCAAGTTTTCAAAGCAGGGAAAGTTCAGGGAATTGTGCAGCATGAGCTTATTTGATTTTCATAGTGTCAAATTAAGTGAGGAGAAGTGATTCACTGCTTTATATTCAGCAGGTTTCTAATTCAGCCACTAATTGTAAATAAACATAGGAAGTAGGCATGAAAAAATTGGAAGAAACTCTCAGGACTTTTACTATGGAAATCAGTTATCAATACTGCTTCATCTAGTTTCTAAGTCAGCACTTAACAATAAAATTACAACAGAAAATAAGTGTGAAAAGGTGAGAAGTATGAACTCTTTGAAACTTTGCAATCAATATAACAATACTATATATTTTATTTTGCACATTGCAACCTTTATTTTCATTATACAACTTGGAGAATCAAGTTTAATGTTATGGTAGAGGAAATAACAGATAAAATATAAAGTTTTAATGAAAAGAGTGTTTGATATTTAATTATGAGGTCATTTGTTTTACTTATTTATTATTATAAAATTAACTAAAATCATAAAAATAGAAACTTATTTGGTAAGATAATGAAAGAAAAATAATTAAAATCTTCATAGGGAATACTAGCAAGAAGTTTGTACGTTACGCTATTCGATACGACAACGTGAGCTGATGTGTTCCCCGTAATTTTCAACTTGTGTCGGGGTATTTCTGGTCAGACACGATTCAAAGGTCAATAAAACAAAAAATTATAAATATAAATAGATGTATACTGTTGCATGAATTAAGCTATTAAGAATAAATATTTGTGGTTTCTAGAACAAAAGAAAGGGTAATTTAGATTTATTTCCTAATTTTATGATGTTTGCGAGGTCGGTCCAATCGACTAACACCATATAAAGTTAAGTTTGATAAAATAACAGATAAAATATAAAGTTTTATTAAAAAATATTATGATAGTTATTTAGAAGATATAAAAATTGCACAAACGAATATTGACAACTTTCAGACAAAGAAAAGTATTTTTAATCTTAAAATCAAAATTACTTTGCATATTGGATTGTCAACATTTTGAGAGAACAAAATTTCACGAAAAAATCTTTAATTAAGAGACCTTAATACTTAATTTAAAAACCTGATATTTTGTGTACAAAATCCTTGTAATGTTTACCAATAACCTGCGAAAATTTTTGAAGATACACACACATTATCAAAAATAATAGTATAATTATTCTCATGGATACATTTGTGGTTCCGAGCTGGGTGGATTCCACTCAACCCATATTCATATGGTTAAAAAGACATTCCGATCAAGTCACCAAACAAAATGCTTATGTATTTCTGTGTAATCAGACTGTTGAAATTGTTACTTGAAAACTGTTGTCCTCATACATTAGATGGATTATGGAAAGCAAGAAGCAATTTAATTTACAATTAAATTTCCAAAGACAAGACAACTAAAACCACTGTCTTCTAACTAAATCACACAAGAAAATTAAAACCTTCATATCCTATAATAAATTAAAATAATGAACATTTAACTAAACAACTTTCAGAAAAGAAATAAACATCATCAAATGTTATTTAAGTAAGAATGATTTTTCCAATCAAAGTAATAACCAGCATAATCAACAAGTACACCAATAAAGCTTCCACCCCTAAAGAAGAGGTGTATAATGTACCAAAACAAATTCTTTATATAGCACAACCATTCACCAGTAAATATGCCTTGAAAATAAACAACTTAAAACTTTATTGTGCAATGTTTATAAGCATGTAGAACTTTGAATCACCCTTAAACCCATCAATAGAATAAAGAACTATTTTATGTTTAAAAACACAATAGGTAAACCATATGGCCAAAATTTTATCTGCTCATATACATGCTTTGAATGTTATAGAGTATGTATAGGATCTATTTCAAGAAGACTGACAGATAGATTCAAGAAGTGCAGTTTACCAGGATATGCAGAAGTGTTGAACATTATCAAGCATGTGTTAGACTGTAGTGATATTCCCTTTAAATATTGACAAGTTTAAAATTATTAGAACTGCTGTAAATGATTACATCTTATGAATCAAAGAGACACTGGCCATTAAAAACTTGAATTTGGAACAGGATAGATGGTCAAATAGTGGTGAGCTCTTTTTGAAAGTATAAGGAAAATAAAGTAATCCAGATTGTCAAGGTCTGGTGTAAAAAGGTTCTGCTTCACATTCTTACCCATAGAAATTAATATCTCATTAGCATTAGTAACAAAGCTGTAGAGAATCTATTTAGATGTTTCAAATTAACCGCGTACATAATTGGAAATGACTAAGTGTGATCCACTAAATTGAACTGATGTACTCATTAGCATCTGTACTTTTAATTCAAATACCTATTAAAAAAACCAAGCTTATCATAATTTAAAAGTTATAATTTTCCTATATTGAAAATATATTTCTGATAGGTACTTATGACTTCTCACATAAATAGTTATTCTCCTTCAGTGCTGCCCTCTGTATGCAAACAAAATTTTTGTACATGTCACAAGCCTTAATGCTCCCACTCATCTGGAATTGAATGATTCCAATGTGTCTCTCTCATGCAAATCATTGTGTAACAACCCTCCATCAATAAGAATGTAACATACTCTTGATGCATGTGACTCCCTCTATTCAATTCTATTGAACTATCACTTTGAGTTTAGGCTAAAAATGGAAGCACCGGTTTTCAGTGGGGAGGAAGGGTAGAAAGTGTGAGAGGGAGTAAGTGCCTATCAGAAATACATTTTCAGTATAGAAGAATTATAACTTCCAAGTACATTACCTCTTCTCACATAAATAGCTAGAATCCCTCACTGAACAGATGGAGAGACCAGTATGAGGGAAAGAAAGAAAGAAGTATCCTTTGAAAGCATCTAGAGGACACTCCCAAAGACTTCTTCGCAGCTGAAGATCATACATGGGAGACCGCACCACTTCTGTATCAGTTATACTCTTCGTCCAGTGTGGAAAAATGTGTCGTAGATAAGGGTGGAAATACAGAGAAGCATATCCAAGAGGGATAACTATGGTTGGATAGTGATCTGAACCACACTATACATGAATTTCAATCCCATAATACATAAATGTTGGTGTGAATAAAAGGATGTGACTCCAGGTCTAGAGTAGCTAGGGCATGACAGACCATACAAGATAAGTCAACTATATCAAAAACCCAGGCCACTGAAAACGAACTTATGGGGGGTTTAGGATGAGGATCATACCGTTGGTAAGTCAACTACAATTCATAAATCAGCCATCTGGTGGGGGTAGGAAAGAGGATCATACCACCTTCACTTCAAGTTCATGAGACCAGAAGGAATCTTGTACCCCCCAACCTATGAATGTGACATATGATAGCAATGTGAGAAATTGATTAATTGATCTGGAAACCTGACATCTGGCATGGAAAAGATGGCTGAGTAATATAAACCATCTCACTCAAAATCAAAAGTACAGGAACCACCCAATTGCAGTAACATCCTCGGAATAATAAGAACACTATGATCCACAACACGGATGGAGTAACAAGAGTATAAATGAGTGAGGGAATAGAGACATCTGTAATACATGTGTGAGGGCATATGTTGATTGGTTCAGTTCTAAGTCCAAAACTCAGCCACTGGGGACTGACATCCATGGGGGGGGGGGGATGAATGTTACAAAGTGAAGGACATATCATCATCTACACCAGCAGAACACCACCACCCTACTCTAAACTGAATGGTTTTGTCATCATGTTTGTATATCTAGTATACATATAGATATATATTCTTTGTTTTTCATTAACATATTCAGGAGGATGCCTCTATGGTCCACTACCTCAGTGGCTTGGAACTGGAAAATGGTAAGGACTCAAACTCCACTAGGTGAAATTGGGGGAGAAAGTGCAGTTGAGAGTCCAGAGGAAGGACAATACATGATACAATGCAATGGGTGACCATGAAACCCTATTTTGAAAAGCAGACCATACCAATTTATTCAATACAAGGCATGGCATGGATGGGCAGCTATCCCATTCTGCTTTATCCATGAAGTCAATGGGTGAGTACGGTCTGGAATGAGCATTATAATGAAGCAAATATATCTTGATCTTGTGGAACACTCCATCTCAGCAGTGTGTGTTCAGTGGCCATGGAATTACAATTATTAAGTCATCATGGCTTTACAGTGCAGCTTTTACTAGTTTTAAGTATGCCTGGAGAGGTACCACTCACTACAGAGTGGGATCAATAATGAAAAATGAGGGACATGGCCATGAAAAATACAAGGTATATATACTAAAAGGTAATTTACCCAGTCACAGTCTCATGAAAGAGTGAAGGATGGCTACAGGTGAATGACGGTAACCCGACAAGGAAGAAACAGCTACCCAAAGTAGAGAATGGTAGATGAACATAACAGGTGTAGTCCCAGTGCTAGGCAAAGTAAGTACCTCCAACAGATGATAGGTTTGATATGCAGGGAAAAGGAAAGGTGCATGATTGGAGTGAAAACACCAGGAATTGATGATGGGAAGAGAGATATAAGGAATAAAAAGCCAATCAAATCACAATTCACACCCAATGGATCAGGGAAGAAAAGAAAAACCTTGAAAACAATGAAGCAGGAGAAGGGGAATATACTGTGAAATGTGTCTAAAACAAAACAAAATGAGATAGGCCTAGCAAATTCTGCAGTAGAGGCCTGGAACTCAATCCACGATAAGGTAGAAGAAAACTGACAAAATCTGGGCCATCTGAAATGGGTTCAGTCCTTTATAGGAGGAAGACAAGTAATAATGGGAGCAGGTAGGATGAACCTCAGCCCCCAAGGGCCCACACAAACAAAATTAAGTGTAAGAAGAATAAATCATAGATTAAACAAAATTAATGGTAAGAAATTAGGTAGTGAAAGAAACATATGTAATACATGTTATGTGTTGAAGAACAACGAACAATTTTATTTTTAATATTATTATCTGTAGTTATTTGAGTTCTATAACATATGTTTCATTAGATTGGTTGATACTCATAGTACAGTCCAGGTTAGAAATTAGGCCTAGTTGTTTCCTTTCTATTATACCACTGATACTAGGGGTCTTTGTTATTTTAGGATTACCTGTCATTCATCTTACTGGTATATCAGTGATTCGTTTACCTACATTGTTTTTCTTCCATACATCACATCTCATACATAAGTTATTGTTAATACACACACCTATTTCATTTTATAAATTACCATTTATTTCATTTTCGTTATTATTATACTTATTGTTAGGTTAAGATTTTAATTTTAGAGCTTAGTGATATCCTTTGTCCTGCGCTGTTCGATTAAGCTTAACACTTGTGTTATTTTCGGTTAACCTGTAGTTCTACTTGTGGATTAATTGCTAATTAAGTTAAATATCTTGTTAGCTTAGGCTTAACAAGTGTGTGTTAATTTCGGATTACCTGTGGTATACTTCCAGATTAATCATTAGTTCAGTTAACTATTTTAAAAACCATAACAATATAATGTTTTATCCTTCCAAAGTTAGTGGACTGTATGCAAAAATGTGCGGGCCTCCAAATTCAAGGCGAGGTCTGACGGAGGTCAGTTCATTGGATGATCAATCTTCCAATGAAGTAAAGCCAAAAATCTTTCTGCAGAGTACCGCAACCTAAAGCCTGTGTAAATGGGCTAAAATGTGTGGGCCCACAAACTCGAGGCGAGGCCTAATGGAGGTCACTTCACTGGATGATAAATCTTCCAACAAGGTAAAGCCAAAAATCTTCCTGCAAAGTACTGTGACTTAAAGCATGTGTAAATGTGCTAATAGAACATATAACCACCGTAGTGGTAATGTAGAATTCACAATGCAAAATGAATAACCAAACACAAATGTGTTGACAGAAACAAATAAAACGTTTTTGTAATTGAGTAGAAATATAAAATAATTCCACTTCAGAATAACTGAAAGAGTTACAAATATCACTATTTATTAATAAAGAGTTAATTTATTGAGAGAAATTAACACAAAGATACAGAAAAAAACTTAAAATAAAACACATGAAGAGATCACAAACTAAATGTTACAACACCAGTAGTGTCAAACGAGAAGTGATAGTTCGGTAGAATTGAAAAGAGGGAGTCACATGTGTTGCACTCTTATTGGTGGAGGCTACTCACATGATAATTTGCATGTGAGACACATTGAAATCAGTCAGTTTCAGATGGGTGGAGGCATCATGGCTTGTGGCATGCAAAAATTATTTTTTGCATATAGAGGGCAGCACTGAACAAGAATAGCTATTTATGTGAGAAGAGGTGATGTACCATATCAGAATTATGTATTTATTAATGGAGTATTTGATAAGACACCATAATTATGAAAAAAAAAGAGTAAGTACCTTTAAATTAGTTCATTCTTTATAGAACTAAAAGAAAGCTGTGAAAGTGGCTATTTAACTGTACAATTACAGATGGAGTCCATTAACTCAAGAACTAAATGCAAAGATACTAGATATGAATTACATTAATAACAAATGAAGAAAAACAATTATTCAAGGAAATAAATAAAGACAATTGATTTCTGGGACTGAAGAACACTTTACCCCTGAAAGAATGAAGTTGGTTGATTTGACCAATCTTGGAAATGTGAAACTATACATACTATAACTCTGAATTTACTATCTTCATAAAGTTTAAAAAGCTTTTAGTAAACATAGAAATAGAATGAGTAATACCATTTTTACTCTGCATTCATTTCAATATTGATCAGAAACTGTCAAATCATTTATCATGGCACATTCAACTATTAGCCTTTCTTTAATTTTATGATTTTTATTACTGTATGTTGTACCACTGGAACAGTAATTGTTGCATAAAAACAATAAACAACAGAAGAAGAATATTAGTTGTTTCCCATAGAGCTAATGTGATTTAGTATATTTCACACAATTGTCAGGATAATGTGATTTTAGATATTTTACTTTACTCAAGTTTTGTTAATCTAAGCTAAGCTGGTTATAATTTTTTTATTTTTGATAAAAGAAATACAACCATAAGAAATATAAACCAAAAACTAAGATTTCTAGTATTAAACAAGTATCGAAGAAAAAATATTCTACATTTTCCCCTAAGCCTTGTTGAGTCTCACAAACTTAGGAGTCCGAAAAGAAAAATTGTATAGTTTTAAAAATGCACTTTATAACATATAAAATATATTAGACACTAGAATTGAATGTCTCCAACCTACTATAATTTATCTGGCTTTCTAAGTAAGCTATGAATAGATTAAAAACATTCTGTTAATCATTCAAAGCAGCAAAGACATGATCACACATCAAGACATTTCTATCAAGTGAATACTCTCCCCATCAAATTAAAAAGGATAGTAAAAAGCCCGATTTAGAAAAGAGCCCGTTCTTTCTACTGCTTAAAAACATGTCTATGATTTGCAAACAATCTTAAAAGTGAGAAAGAGAGAGAGGGGAAGGTCTTCTCTGGTAAGTTTGACAAAGTTTGATCTTAGCAAATAAAGAAAATAGGAGGTTAAAATTTTAGATTCTTGCTTGTAATTATGTATAGTTTGCATTTATAATTAGTTGGGAACTGCAGCAAACTTTTTTAGAAGTTAGAAATTGTGAAGTGTAGAATTTGGAGCTCAGACACATTATATGATGCAGAAAAACGAAGTCTGAGATTTCTTTTGAAATGAAAGATTTAAAACTCAAATAATAGAAAAATTTGAACTGTAAACCACATTTTAATGCAGAGCTTAGTGACATACATTGATCATGACAGGTACATCAGTATACAGCCTACTGAAACATCTTGGGCTGTCAAGTCAGAGATGATCCGAGTATCTGAAAGAACTGGCAGAAACAGCAGAGAAGACACTGAGCTGGATATGGGCAAAGAAGAATGATAAGAACTGGAAAGAAGATTCATAAGGATTAAAAATCCTTTAAATTCCAGTGGGACTTGTGACACAGTGGTAAAGCATGCATAATTTTTCTCTGACTTTTCACATTTTGGGACAATCTTTTTAATTTTCTCCAACTTTCTACTTGTCCTCTTTTTGAATTCCCTAACTTTTTTTTAAAATTTTTCCAGATTTGTGATCATAATAATTATGTAAAATAGACATAACTGACATTTTCAAACAAAAAATATCATACAAATATTTAAAATCTGGGACATTTTCAAACAGTACAATAACACTGATTAGACTGACAAATGGATAAAACAAAACAAAAAATTAGAAATTTTCATGACAACTTGAAAATGGACATACTGGTAAAAAGAGTGAAAGTAGGAATGCAAAGTTACTGTCCATAGAAAATAAGCAACATTCAATAAGTAGATCAAATACTTTATAAAAAATGCAAGTGATATACAATAGCAAATATGTTACATGTGCATAGTATGTAACTTATTATTAGTGTTCAATAAGAAACAGTAGCAAAATGATCAACATTTTCAGTGTTAAGTTCAGACTTACTGCTGAGTCACTGGAGGGCCAATACATTATGAACAAATACTTATCAACTTCAGAGAAACAAACAATTAATATGAAGCAGTATATAACTTCATGCAATGAAGATAGCAACTTTCAAAAATCACTGAACTAGAGAAAGATGTAATTACCATAGCAGGAATTAAAAGACTTAAGATACATGAAAAACAATAGGTAATAAAAGAACCACTTTAAAAGTATGCTAAAAATACACATATTTCTTTGTTGAATAATCTTATTAATTTACATGTAAAGAGTGAAAGGTTTAAAATAACATTAGTGATTTTGTGCAAACTTAATACATGAAACAATCTAACTGTTTTAATTAAAAGAATTAAGTTCTGATGTATTAATAATGTTGTATTCAGATACACTAATGTCTTACAAGAAGTTATAAGTATCTGCAAAAGAGCAGGTTGTAGGTTTGTTATGAAGAAAATAAATTAACATGCACAACAAATAGAAAACAAGCAAAGATAAATGAACAAATAAAATGTTTGCTTATAGTTTAGAGTATGCTGGGGTTTCGACTATTACTTGCTTGCTTCTACACTAATTATTGACCACAAGTTTCAGAAGGTTGCAATAATGTCTAAATAAGATAAAGACATCGGAAAAATCATGATGACACTACACAGTTAAGTCCTAGTGAAGTAATTGGATATTTTTGAGGGAATTTTACAATTGCTTTAGTATTTTAATGTTCAAGAGTTAAGAAAGAAGCTATAGAATGTCCTATACATGTAGAATTGGCACGAGTAAGGACGCCTATATTACGAAATTAGGTCAAGAACTAGACAAAGCCCAGTTAACGGGTTAGTTAGTATTGAGAATCACGAGTTAAGAGTTATAAAAAATGAGGCTACAGCGAGGACACTGAGAAAAATGCTAGTCATGAGTTTGACAGTGATAAGTTACTGATGCTGAGTTAGTAGCACTGTAGAAGCTACTAAAAAAGTTTATGATAACATCTCAAATCGGTGTTTAGATGTGAGATTTGTTACTCCAGACCAGTGTAGTAGTACAAGTGAAAAGGCAACCGGAGCACTCACCATCACAGTAACCAATTACTTGAGAGTTTTGGTTCTTGTATTGTATTAGCCCGGGAAGTTGCAGAGATTGACCAATAAAGTGTTAGAATTACTTGCGGGTAGTTAGAAATACTATTTGGAAGGTTGAAAGAATACAAAGAAAACATGGTTTAAAAACTTGTGTTTGAAGCTAAAATTCAGTTATCTTCATGAAGAGAGTTATCTCCAAGAAGAGAGTAATCCTCAGGAAGAGAGTTATCTCTTGGGAAAAATAAAAGTTTCAAGCCACAATGAATATGAAAATTTCCAACCTCCAGAAGTATACCAGTCCAACTCTGTTGTAAGTATAGAATTGCTACCTCTCTTGTTAAATTAATGTAGTTTACTAAAGGAAGTTAATGCTTATACTGGAGAAAAATATTCTATATGTATTGGTTAATAGTGTTAACTGAAAAGTGAAATGTAACTAACGTTTTAATAAATGTTTAACTATTGATGTTAACAGTGTAAACTATGTGGAAAGACTTAATAAACAAACTAAAAAGGTTTCCTATTTTTACATTGTAATTACTTTTAGAAATGAATTTCATTGAGTAATGCTCGAAAGAATAATAATAATAATATGCAAAAACAATGAAATGTCCCATAACTATTATAATTTTTCTGGCTTTCTAGCTACATGACAACAGTTCTTAGAAATCCTGCAAAGCCAGTTGATAAGGTTTCCATGGGAGCAAAACTGGTACTGAAATAGAAACCATAAAAGGGGTGGTAAGTAAATTACAAAAAGGGGGATGCCTAGAGAAAAAACTTCACAATTCTCAAACTAAGGGAAATTAATAATTTCTTTAAAATGCTGCATGGCAGAGGTATGCACTCTACTGAATGCTCCTCTAGTATTATAATTAATTTCACTTTTTTATCATGTATGCAAGTGATTGTTTGTAATAATGGTGCAAAAACATTACAGGATATTATGATTTTGTGTTATAATGATTAAATTGTTAACTTCAGGTATATGTTAATATGAAGTTTTGTTTAACATAGACTTCTAATACCAATTTTGTCTTTTGTTTAGTTATATTTACTAATGTCTATAGAAATAAATGGTCATAGTTATAAATAAATAAATATTCCACAAATAAGCTGATTTTTGCATGTTTAAATATTTCTATAATGATTGAAGGTGTATTGTCAGTAAAAGAAAGTAACACAGAAGGTATATTCTAATTAACTTTTTATCTATTTTTATGACTATATGAAAGAAAAAATAAATAAAATAGTGGTAGCAGTATTAAAATTATTTTTACTATTATTATTGTTGTTATTAATTCATATACTGATAGTTTGATATGGACCTTGTCATCATCCCAAATCTGTGCATGGATATCCATCTATTTTTTTCTGTTCTTGTGATCTAAGCTTTCATCAAAGAGCAAGACATATCAATTTTGGTCATTGATTTTCTTGGTGAGAATAGATTTCAGATATGGTGCTATTCTAAACTAACTCAAGTAGACATATTTCATGAAAATTATTTTGCAATTGTTGAGTCTGAGAACATTTCTGTGAAAAGTAGACTGACATCTGAACATGAGTTGAAGTAGTAGTGTAATGTAACATCCTTAATTGTCCACAGAATTTCATATTTTAAACAATCCAACCTTGATACAAATAGTATCAGTGATTGCTGCGAGGTACACATACTTGTGGCTGTGTCAGCTGGAGGTGAACGATTGAAGTTAGCTTAAATATCACTTTCAGTTTGAATAGCACTTTCATTAAAAAAAAATATTATATTCTCCTGATGAACATAGTCTGGACTTTCTGAAGTTCCAGTGTCCTGCAAGTGTAACTCTATTCATTTTTATTCCTTCATAATTGTGTATGAAATACATGCATGTCATAACTGTTTATTTCCTGATGTGTGTGTGTATATTATTTCCAATCTTCTGTTTGTAGAGGATGCTGAACCTTAGGAGAGAGATGTGAGAATCCTACAGTTTATCCCAAAATTTCGTATCACATAACTTTATCAAGTGATCTACACAACATCCAATAAAATCATTAGAAAACTTATAGATTCTCCAGGGATGCATTACATGCATAGTGAAGGCAAATATGTCTGTTCAGAGAGGCAGGAAAATGATGTTTGTATATGCCAAGAACTCTACAGCACAATGTATACATATAAAGAAACGTCATTCCATAGGTTAGGCAGCACAGTTTAATGGCTTAATGAAACAGTTAAAACACATTTTCAGGCAACATATTACCAACAAAATATAATAGTAAATAACTGTCTACTGAAGCAACACACATCACACAAGAATTTTTGTCAGGTATGTCCAATAAGAAGATGTTTGTTATGGGCACATGGCATATAATCTAGGTCAAGCAGACTATCAAATACTAAGAAAAATCATTTAGACTTTGTTTGTAGATGGCGCTGTTTGTTACGAAAGCACATTGTTTGAAAGGTATTGTTGTTAAAAGCAATTTGAATTCATTGTCCCCTGAGGGCATGTGGTGGTTTGACCAACATGTTACATGGTTTTCCAAAGGTGATGCTGAACAACAAAAACCACAGTTTTCTGCATTCATTGCTCCCTGAGGGCAAATGGTGGTTTGACCAACATGTTACATGGTTTTCCAAAGGTAATGCTGAACAATAAAAACTACAGTTTTCCTTTTTTCACTCACCTGAATTCTCACAGTAGTGATTACTTCAAAAGAATAATAAGCATGTTTCTTGTTCTCAGTTTTTTTATATGTTTGTCTGTATGTGTAATCATAAGATAAATATGTTTATAAACTATTTATAAAGGTTCCAATAAGCATGAGGCAGGCACATAATAGGAAAGCTAATTTACAGATAAAAATGTATTCATGTTCCTGGCATTCCAAGAAGTTAAGTTATTTTCCTATGACATGTATGGCCATAATGCACCTTTTCCCTCCTAATCAATGGAAGAGAATAGATAGATGGAAAAAACTTTTATATTGATAAGAGTTAAATTAAATGAAACTGAAAGAAAAAGTATTTACCTTTCCTCTTTAGTAATTCTATATCTATAAACAGCCATCTCAGAAAAAGCCCAGATGGTGTCTTTGACTGGATCTTTTGTAATTCCTACCATAGATCCATACATCTGCAGGGAAAATGTTACTACTTAAGAAAACCAATGCACTTCTGGTATGATTCAATATTTTATACACAAAACAATAACAATAAAGTAAGCACAAGGCTTGATTTGCTATCAAAATATTTTCATTGCTTACTTATAGATGAAGCCATTAACAGGTGTATTACCATAATTTATTTACTTATGATCAAATTAAAAATATAGGAAATGAAAAAAAAAATACATACAAAATGTTGGTCTTTATAAAGTTCTCATGTCTAGTAATAGTTTTTACTATAAAATATTCAAACTCATCTGTACACAATTCAATACACACTTTATTTCACTTATTTAGATAAAACTGCAATGTGTAAATGCATAAATATGCAAGTACTTGTGTTTGTTTATGGAAAAAAGTTTTAAGTCTGATATCTATTCTATTAAATTGTAATGCTAAGGTTTATATGTTATAGAAGTCCTATAAATACTTAATAATGATGAGCATAAAGCATTTTTCTTTAAGTAATGTTTTTAGTTAATGGATACATACTTTGTTTTATTTACTTATTGTTCTAAGGATGATACTTAGTTAAAATAATTAAATGAGTAGCTTTCTTGTGAGAGTGAAGATTAACTACTAAATTTTCTTTACTGTTTTTCCTTGGACTTTAGGTTTTTGGAAATTGCCAACTACCATACCTTTTCCTTTCTATAGCTATACCAAAGAAGGCCATGTTTGTAAAAACATCTCTAGACTAAAATGGCATTCAACAGATACTGTTGGTATTTCAGCCACATGGCAGTACAAATATGCAAAGTACCCCTCTGTGCAACTGCTGTATAGTGGTGAAAACTAAGCAGGTAAAACCTACTAGTAATTACAGAGTCTCTGGATTCCTACAAGATTTCAGGCACACATTACTTGAAATAGCTGGATAATTTTTGGCCTGATACTGTGTTTCAATGGTCTAGAATTGAATGGAATTATGCAACTTATGGAGTAGAAGCCTTGCAACTGGGACTAAAGTTTCAATCGATGCAAAACAGGTCAAATCAAAGGGGTGAGTTCCAAGGCTTGAAAGTAACAGTGCCATGGAAAATCAGCTACCTTAACAGAATGTCATTTTTGGATCATGAAGTTTCTCATCAATCAATTTGCAGATGGACTACTGAGAAAATCCATGTGACACAAAGAGTCTCAGGGGTGTTTTATCTCTGACAGAGACTGTTTCTGTTGTCATGTTAAACCGGATGTGGTAGCTGATGAAGAAGCCAACAAATGTTGCTTCAATAGCTGATTATGTTCATAAACAGTTTCAGAGGTCCTTTTCCACAGACACTGCCAGGTATTGGGATGCAGTCTCAATTATGCTTTATTAGACATCAAGACTTCATATACCCAGCTGTCATGGTTCACTACAAACACAGCTAAAAGATTCTCGAGAAGAAGCCTAGTATGAGGAAGGAAGCCTCTGCTATAAATTTGGCCTTACGGGTCATTGGATTCACGAATGCCAATATCCTGTTGTCCAATAAGAGTGATAAATGCAAGTTCCCTTCTAATTAATGCAACAGCTGATGCAAGAGATATTTCAAGAAACTATGGTTAAGTTTCTCCAGCTAGTTTAAACTAGAAGACTCTGAGAAAGGTCTGGCTATTAACAAGGGTTGGTGCATCAATTTGGTTGCACCCAGAAAAATGATGATTAAGTTGGTTAGCCAGTAATTTTAGCATGTCTTGATATTTGTCTATAATGATACAAGAACAGTTTTTAGTGCATACAAATGCAGCCACCTTAGTGCCTTGTTTATAAGGCACCACAAATTACGCCATCACTTCAGAAAGTCAACATCGACCTTCTTCTGGCAAAGAGTAACAAGCTAAATGTTAGCAGGAAGGAGCATTTCTGGTTCATCATCAGTGGTATCACAAATGCAATTATCTCTGATCTCTGTTGAGTATAGGATTCTTATGAACGGATCTCCTATACAAGTTATCAGCCTACATTGCTTACAAAACGGATGAGTTGTATCTTTGCAGTAAAATTATCCAATGCTGAGCTGTCAATGCTTGGAGATAGCAAAATGGAAAAATACATGTAAAAAAGGATTTCATAACACCTCCAAGTATATAGGTGGCATTCTGTGATGTTATAAGGAGTAAGTATGATGTATTGCTATCAATCTGTTACATAGGTAGAACCAATACACAAAACATTCCTTTCTCTCTAGAAATCAAGCTGCACTTCCTTGGACAGTCCATACTTCAAGTTTAAGCTTTGTGGCAGCGATTGTTTATAATTAGGAAAACACAGTTAAATTCTAGGCAGAATGGTTATCACCACAGTGGGTGACATTGAAGTGACTGTTTCAGCTGAAGTGTATCCAATAATAAGCTCCCTGCTGCCAGAGTGTCTCAGTTAAGTAACACTCTCACTACAGGCTCAGTCAATCTGGCAAAGTTTGGACTCCAAATTCACCTTGATAGTTTCCATACTATAACTTCTGATATGCTTTGTGTATTTTTTAAAAATGTTGCAAGCTTTGAGTAAACATTATAAGTCTTTTTAAGACAAAAAATCAGAATTTTCAATGAAGTATTTTCACTAAAAATTTCTCTGTGAAATTATGGAGTCAAATAGTTGACTGCTCCAAATAAAAAGTGTTTTCATGTTAAGATTAAAAATACTTTTCTTCATCTGAAAATTTTCAAATTTAATATGTGTAATCTCCAAAACCTTTTATATAAATTTCAAAGTTTTTCCAGTAAAACCTTATATTTTTAAGTGTTATGTTCTCTATCCTAATTCTGTATGATATCAGTCAGTTTGACTATCATAAAAAATACGAAATAAATGTAACTTACCTTTTTTCTTTCTAGGATGACCTCAAACTGTAATATGTAAGGACATTTGTTTATCCTAAATAGCTTTAAACTCATAACAGTATACATCTGTTTATACTTAAATTTTATTGTTTTATTGCCCTTTGAACCTTGTCTAACTAATAATCCCACCATAAAAATAGTAAATCACTTGGTGAATATGTAAGCTTACATTACCTTATCACATTACGTAATGCATGGGTTACTTGCAAGTTGCTGGTGAAGGTACCTCATGCAAAATTATTATTATATTTTTCTTTATTATACCAAATCTGACCTTATATAACCTAAAAAGTTCAATTTTTATACCTTAGTTACTTTATAATAATAAATAAAAAATACATATAAAAAACAAGAAATATGGTACTTTTTTTTTTGCTCTTGACTGTCAATGAAACTTAACCATACTTTTTATGTTACTGGTACTAATGCACTAAATAATGTTTTATTTAATTAAATAATGCACCCAAGAACACAGCATAACAACATGTAAAAAGTGAATGTCCTATAACTATCACAGTTTTTCTGGCTTTCTAATAATACAACAAGAGCTGTTAAAAATTCAGCTAAGCTCGTTGAGGTGTTTCCAGTGAGAATAGTTTGAACTGGAAGCAAAATAGATAGCTTTCTAAACAGAAAACAATGTAATATGATACATCATTTGATAGATTAAAACTTTGGCTTTCTATTGCGTATATATATATATATAATATTATTAAACATCAGAGAGAACTATTGGCAATTTATGAAAGAGAGGATGTGACAGGTGGGCATAGCAAGAGAGGTCTCATTTTCTAGTTTATGGCTCTGTAACCAAATAAGATTGAATGCTGTGAAAATGCCTTGTCTGAGTAATAATAATATTATAATAATTAATTCATGTTAAATTTTGTACTTCTTGGAAGTGTGGTAAATAAATAAGAGAAAAGACGATACCAAGAGAGCAAATGTCACAATTCTCATACTAGGAGACAATTTGAACAATATACATAGTAACATGAAGTTTACTCTTAAACAACAGCAGGATCATAAACTTCCATTTCTGAACACTTTAATGAATGAAAGCAGTGGACAATTCAAACATGAAATATGTCAAAAAATCATTTCCAAGCTTGTATTTTAATTTTGCAAGTTTTATTCTGAGCATTTTGAAAAAAAGTAAAAATATTACTTCATCATACTTATGAGATATCTAACATGTATGATAAAGATAAAGAACTTATGAATATCAAAGAATTCTTATGTAAAAATGTTTTTCTACTTATGTCATTGATAACATACTTCATAGTTATATAAATAAGTGAAGTGTTGTTTTACCCTATATAAATGATTTACCTAAATATCCATTGGTTATTAGTTTTCCTTATATAGGCAAATATTCTTTGATTATTACGAGTCAGCTGAAAAATATCATTTGTAGGGTATACCCACAGATATATCTACAGTATGTGTTTAAGCCTAATTGTTGGCTTAGATTTTTCTTTAAGTTCAAGGACCAAATTTCAATTTCACAATCATCTTTTGTAGTTGACAAATTTACTTGTATTCACTGTTAGCAAGGCTGTATTGGTTTCACCAAAAGAAAATTACTAACACATGTGAAAGAGATGCTAACCTAAGAGTATTAAGTCAAGTATACTTGAACATGCTCTCATTCATTCTAAGGTGTTTATCTACTGATTTAAATAAATATTATTTTCATTTTGTACAGCACAATGTCTCCAATCTGTCTATTTCTTTGCTATAACTCAGTTTAATCAAATTCAAACTTATTTCATAGTTTATACTACTCATTCACCTGTTATAAAGTGTACCTACTTATCACTCTTTCAGGGAGTCAGTTAACCCTATCACCACAAGTATACTTTACTGCACATAACACAAAAGTTTAGTTTTCATTCAAAATTTTATTAAACTACTTTTTATGTTATACCAATTAGTAGAGCAAAAAATATTATCTAATAATCCATATTTTAATAATATACAAGATTTCAGTTCTTAATTCCATAAGGCAATATTTAAAAAAATTCCGAATTTCTCCTAGTGTGACACGCATGACACATTTTCTCTAGGTATCTTCTCATCTATTTTATCCACCACCCCTCCAAAATATATGAAATTAAACATAAACTACTCACTATAAAATCGTCATTGCTCAGACAAACCATAATTTTTATAGCCTTCAATTTTGTTTGGTTACAGAGCTATCAAATAGAAAATCACACCCCTCCTGCCACACCTACCTCTCACATCTTCTCTTTCAGGATTTGTTAATAGTTTTCTCTCATGTTTAATTATATATAACCAATAGAAAGTCAAGGTTTTTATCTATCAAATGACGTATTGTATAATGTTGTGTTCTGAACAGATAAGTATCAGTTTCACTCAGAGTACAAGCTTTGTTCCCATGGGAAATTTAACGACTAGTTTGGATGAATTTGTTATGGCTCTTGTCGCAGAGTTAGAAAGCCTGAAAAATTTTTAGAGTTAGGAGAAATTGTCTATTTTTTGCATGTTATTAGTCTATATTCTTTGGTCCATTATTTAATTAAATA
>NW_013668027.1:115957-120869 GCF_000517525.1 Limulus polyphemus | reverse complement strand
CAAAGAAAATTTGAGATTTTTGAGATGAAGAAAGGTATTTTTAATTGTAAAATGAAAATTACTTTGCGTACGGACTATTCAAAACAAATACTCGATATATTAATGGACAAATTTTTGTATTAGTTTATTAAAAATACCTCACTAAAAAAAATATGATTTTTTGTAAATGAAAGACATAATGTTAACTGAAAGACTGCGAAATTTTGTGAAGATATACACTTTATATTGAAAGTTAGAAGTATTAAATCTATAAAGACTTTAAACAAGTACAAAGAGGTCACTCGATTGGTCAGATTGACCAAGCCCATGTTGAGAATACGCTAACACACAGAGCCCAAGACTGCATGAGGAAGAAACACTTTAGCATTCTGTATATGTTTGGACAGTGTCCACTGGTCTGCCAAGCATCAATGAAGTGAATCTAAGAGAGCATATTTAAGAGAAAGAAATTTCTCTACAGAAGACAGAGTCACAAACACACACACACATAAGATTATACAACCTGATGATCAGACAAATGAGAAGAAATAAAAACAGTACAAATTTGCTGTTCCAAAGGATACTAGGATTGCAGATGAACTCAAGTTGGTATTGATGAAACCTCATTGATGTATAATAAATTAAGCAAAGCAAAGACTTGGAAAGCTTGACTAATTAATCCACTTGTGAAGAAAATTTCTAATAATACTGTTACGATTTACGATGCACCAATACATCATAGTATTTTGTCCTGTAATACCTGTATCATATTGTAACCAGTTTATCATGGATCTCACGATACATGGGCCAGTCAGTACTAGTCACCCCTGAAGGACATGTGAAATTGACTACCAAAATGGTTGGTGTGCTCAGTCCCTTGCTGTACATGTACAGATAAGCCTATGACCACTGAAGCATGACCCTTGCCAACATCCCAGCATTACTGGGCTTGGAATTAAAGTGCCATTCCTTAAGTTTATTGTTAGAAACTAGCACAGTCACTATTCTACTCAAAGTACTTATAATTTTAACATCAAGTTTACCAGATCTTAATCTGCTCATCAAATGTAATAAACTGATTACCCTGCAGGTTGTTGCACTATTTAAATCAATTGATACTAAATCATAAATTGTATCATGGCCCATATATTGTATCACCACAGCTCTATCAGCTAAGTTCAAGAAACAGGAAGCTTCCTCTGCCTCTGCCAATATTAGTATTCATTCATGAAGTTACAAAAATCCAGAGACAGTGAAAGCAAACAGCAAACAAATGAACTACCCAGGATCAGTCCCCAAAACTGTTGTATCACCCCGCCATATATAAAACAGAGAAACTTCTACAAATCCAACTAAATGGTGATGTGAAAATAAGCATTGATGATGTTGAATTTTATTATACACTAACACTGGAAAAACTCTACAACCTGACTGGAACTGAAAACTTCAAAAGTAATAAGTTTACAGTTGCCTGGTGTTTTGAAACAAGAAATAGTTGAGAATATCTTTCCCAAAGTTCATCAAGAACTATTTTAATGGCTTTCTTAATGAAAAGGCTACAGACCTAACAAACCAGAAGTTATACTCAGATGGCATCTGGAAGTGCAAGAAAGGAATGTGAATGATAAGAAAGAAGTAGAGTGGATGACTGATTCTGAAAATAAATGTCAAAAGAAAGTATCTGAAGTATCCAAAACAAAAGATTCTAATTCAGATATACAAAAAAAGCTATTCCTTCCTATGAACCAAACAATGGACTAGGTCCTTGAAGATGGCAACAGATTACTTTAGGACATAAACGGATCAATGATGGGAAGTTTGATTACTGGGATCCAAGTGAAATTATCATCAAATTGGAAGGATTGATTTGGCAAGCCAGCACCTAGGAATATCTTGGTGACTAAAAAGAGAAAGAAGTAGAAACAGCCCTATTCTCTAAACGTAATTGGACTTAAGCAAACACTGAAGAGATGAGGACATGTGCAACTCATGGAAAAAAAAGAATTGAGAGTTGAATTTAAGATAAAAGAGAACCTCATGCTAAAAGATTCTTGTCAAACATGTACAATCCCTGATGACAAAGTCAACAATGATAAAAAGAAAGCAAGTTCTCAGAAAGTCTCTACATAGTAGAAAAAGTTCTTAAAGGTAACTGAACACAAAACATCCTGTAGCAACAAGGAAACCAAAAGACCTATTAGACAAAGGAACTATAGACATAGCCTCATAAAGTGGCAGCATCCCAGTAACAAGTGAATATATTAAAATGCTTTGCTTCTAATAGTAGAGGCTGAAAAAAGCATCAAAAGGAACAAACTGACATAGAGGTGGAGAGAATATTGGTCAGAATGCAACCTGTACTGAGAAGCCTTATCCAACAAGAATATCAGCTGAAGTAAATATGAGTGAAAAAGGAAGGGCTAAAACAAGGCTTCAAGCTCAATAAAGAGAATACTATAGGCAATATGCAGGGGAACAAACTCTGCAGTAACAAAAGAAACAATCATCAACTCCTAGGACAAAGTGTGAAAAGAAGCTATGTCAAAATTCTCATAAGGAAAAACAGCATGTTCAAAAATTTGCTTTGAAATTCTCAGACACTTCAGGCTAGATGGATGTGGAAAAAAAATAAAAATGCAATCATGAAAAATCACAAGAACATTGGATTAACTTTATGAAGTGTCAGAAATAGACCCATTGTCTGAGTATGAGAATATGACAGTAAAGGCTTCAAAGTAAGTACTACAATAGCCTTACTATGAAGAAAATGGTTACTGAAAACAAAACCTGTATCCTAAGGATATGTGTAAAGGAACCTTTCTACATGAAGATGAATCAAAGCCTTATAAAACAGAAAAAATTGGGCAAAATAATTAATTTGCAGATGTTTTGGTTTCAGTAATAAACATGACAAGTGAAACTTTCTGTAACACCTGACTGAAGAAAATATTAAATCCATCTTTCCAAGTGAGATCTATAGCTGAAAACTGATCTCTGAAGCAGACATATACAAAATATGACTATACTGGACATGAAAATACAGGCTCAGATTGTTGGAGATAGCCTCTCATGAAGTGAGATATTTAGTGAATGAGTGTCACAAGAAAAAAGCCTAATGGATAATAGTTTAATGAGTTAGTTAAGTATCTTTATTTGAATCTACTATTGTGCAAAACATTTTTCACATTTGTACTTTATTTTTGTTAAAATTGAAGACTCATCAGCTAATCTATAAATCATACCATTATGAATGCTTAACTTTTTTTTACACAAAAAACGTTGCACTACATTTAATTTAATGTGAAAGAAACAATAGTGTTAATTCATTTCTAAGATATCTTGCTAACAAAACTTTCTTACACAACTTGTCAGTCAGAATTTTATAAGAGATCCAAGTACATTATCTTGATGGAAAAAAATCTAACATAACTGTAGATTTTACTAATCATTTTAAAATGTGCACACTATGATGAAGTTACTTGTATTTAAATTATTACTTATGTTATTACCTCAAACTTTTGGTCTCTAATATATCCAAAAAAGTTCCAATAGCCATTTATTTATACAGGGAAACTGATTTAAAGAAAGTAAATACTTCTAAGTTTGGTTATATATGTCTTACAATAAAATGTTACTCAAGAAAAGTATAATTTTGTACAATTCTTAGCATATCACATACCTCAGTGAATACATCTTCATATACCAACTGTTCATTCAGAACACAGAGGGCTTTCAACCTTTCAAAATGGAAGAAAAAAATATATATATTGTACTTTCTTACAAATTGATAGAAATTTTTACCTATTTTTTCTTTTCTATATGACTAGTTGTTTGAATAAGCTCTTATTAGTATTTTTGGTTGTGGTGTTATTGTGGGAAAAACTTAGTGACTTCTTTATAAGTAATAATAACAAAAAATAATGAAGTTAAGTATTTTCAACTCTAGACATGTATTTTCTTATTGTTCAATATTTTGCCACAAGAACATTTCAAATAAACGATGTTTGTTAATGAATTAAATTTACTCTCTTTGGAATTTGTAAATTTGTATTTTCTCTATGATTTATTATCTTTTATTTATGTTACTCAAGATTTCAGTGTAATCACTTCTGCTACCAAAACAAAAAAACAACAAAAAGTTTAAACACTTGTTCAATAACTGCTTTTACTTATTAGAAGTAAAGTTTTAAAGCATACATTCAAAACTGATAAAAACAATATACTGATAATTTGTTATTAAGTGCTTCCATTTCTGTTTTAGTGTGGACAATTATTTCAGCTTGATACTAAATTTATCTTTATGTTTTCTTTGTTAATGTGTGTATATCTAGTTAACACTTGTTATACATCTATGATCGACATCAAATCTGACAAATAGTGGCATTATTTTTACCCAGTCATTTGAAAAACGTCAATGACTAAATGTTACTGATCATTAGGTCCTGAGTGATGGTTAAAGTATTTTCATGCAGTTGTAGTTTTTGAATTTTATATCTTTTCTGGTGTATGGTTACCCTGTATTTTTGGTATATTTAAGTATATGTTATGGTTAATGTAAATAAAGGGTCTTACAAAGTCCTACTATATATATATATATTTTTTTTTTCAGTCTTTTTCTTAAGGTTATGTTATGCAAATTTTTCATACCTACAGGTTAACTCCAGAATAATTATCTTTGCAGAGGACATTTTAACATTTTTAGTTCATGTACTTTTCGTTTTCTGATTTAAAGTACATATTAATATAATCTCTTTTACACATGCTTTTATATACAAAAATTAAGTTTGCAATGTTGAACAGTTTGATCATGGTTCTTGTGTTTTTTCAAGTTCTTTAGCTAACTTAATAAGTCACTTGTTGAAATGGGAGGGCATGTTTATGGAGTACAGACCTAATTTTTTTACTACCTCCCTACAAGAAAAAAACTTTCATG
>NW_013668027.1:105935-115947 GCF_000517525.1 Limulus polyphemus | reverse complement strand
TGTTGAAATGGAAGGGCATGTTTATGGAGTACAGACCAATTTTTTTTACTACCTCCCTACAAGAAAAAAACTTTCATGAAAAAAAAAAAAAAAAAACAACTAACAAAATGTTTCTTGAAATACAAATACCATCACACTGATGCATAACAAAGTTACACTTCAAACATTAAAGAAACAATAAATACTAATCATAAAGAAAATTTAAAATCCTATAATAATTTCTACCATCCATACGAATACTACTGATACAAATGTCAAATTGAATATAACATCAATAACTACAATCAAAGTAAAAGCATGTAACTGATTAAAACAAAATACCACTAAAACCAGAGTCTAAGAAAAACAATTTATCAAAATATAAATGAAATCCAGAATAAAACTTTCAAACTACAAATTTTATCACTTACAAAAAACAATTAGTAAACACATGCCTGGCCAGTACAAG
The DNA here is from genome assembly GCF_000517525.1 of Limulus polyphemus. Taxonomy (NCBI): domain Eukaryota; kingdom Metazoa; phylum Arthropoda; class Merostomata; order Xiphosura; family Limulidae; genus Limulus; species Limulus polyphemus. The sequence goes on along the minus strand of NW_013668027.1, from coordinate 115,499 downwards.
GTGCAAATGTTAATAAACAAAACAACATAAATCTCAATGTTATGAACTTCAATATAAAGGAATTAGGAAAAAGAACCAGTAGAACAAAAAACCTAATTCCAAAAAAAACATATGGTTCTAAACTCAAAGTACTTCTCAAGATCAATATAAATATTGAGCAATAATCAGCAATAGTTCTAACTGTATCTCATGAATTAACTCATTTAAGATCAAGGAAGGGTTTTTTTTATTGGTTAGACCATGAGGTTGCATCTCATGTTACTAGCTATTACCATAAATCTACACAATCTTTCACAACAATAATATCTGCACATCACACTGCTAGTTTTCTTACCTGTCTGGATAAAGTACCAGTGTGTGGAATTTCGTTAAAACAAATGAAATTGGACTCTTTGGAAGGTTTCCTTTTACTTCTGGGTAGCTGGATCAAGTTAAGTATAGAAACAATTAAATGTTTAATAACACATGTACTATTTAACTTAGTTTTCTAGTAACCTGGACAAGCTTTATAATTAGTAAAAAAACTCCTTTACATAGAAAAAATAATAATTTCATATGTATCAATAATGTACTGTATCTTCTAAAAAGGAATGACTTACTCCAGTAAAAAAGTTAGTTTTTGGAATGCCTTATTTTTTTCTGTTTAAGTATTACTCTTTGTATGATTTAATTGGAGAAAACATTACTTCATATCATAGCAAGAATAACATTTTTAGGAAAAATAAACTATGAAGTTGTAGCAGATAAGTTTCCGAAAGCACCCAGAAATACTTACTATGAACTGGAGTCACTAAAAGCTATTAACTAGATATGTGTAGAACATTTAAATTTATTCAGTTACACAATAAATTTACTTTTTTTTACAGAGTTATGAAGAATATTTTATTATTTCTTCCAAACAAAGTATGGGAATGTCAAAATACATAAACAAATGTGGAATGTTCACTGCTTGGATTACTTGAACTCAAGCCATTAATATTCACTGAAAAACAGTAAGTTTTGAACTGTTATGGTGATACAATTTTCACACTAGATAACTTAAAATATAAAATAGAAATACATAAACCAAAAAATATGATAAAACCTAGTTTTGATAGAAAAAGCACAAACCAAACTAATGTTCATATTAGACTTGGATATTTTAATCTACTTTAACATATATACAGTACGAAGCAATAAAGTCAAATAACTGAAGTCTAATAAAAGTATCTTGATGATTCTTGGTTCTTTGTTTAAAATTATGTTTTTACTTTTTAACAGATATAATATGGTTTTATTAAGTTTCAATGTTTATAAACAAGAGTTTTTAATATGTTCACCAAATAAACTTGTCATCAAAGAAAATAAATTTACTGTTTAGTGATTATGGTACATGTCTGCAGAATATTGTGATGACTCAAATCTTTATTGAATATAATTCTTATGTTTATTCTATTCAAACAATATACATAAATAAATTGTCTAACTAGATATTTATTTGTAATTGTAACATTTTTTTAAAATAACAACATGATTGCCCTTACTGCAAAAGTAAAAAAGTTTTTATTATTTAATTATCAATTTATTTGATTTACAGAAAATCAGTGGGGAATTAAGACATGGTTGAAAAACAAGCAAAGGCAATTGTATGATGGTATTTAGCTGACATTAACGATTCATCTGCCAAGTTGGAAATGTTCATGAAACTTATGTGAAAATATTTTTTTGATAAAAAATGTTTATAAATATGCACTACCGGCACTTGTGTTTAAAATATAAAATGTTGTTTTTAATTATTTATTATAATTAAAAAAAAAATGTTTTTGCAAATTCTTAAATGGCAACCTTCAAAAGGAGTTTATTATATGAAATCAAGTTAGAAAAACACGTAGGTACAAGAAGTCTTGATAGAAATCAATAAAACCCCTATTACCTGAGCTGTTTTGAAAGGTCCATCTCTCGAAAGCACTCGGGTTATAGGGTCTTTATTCATTTATGTGAAATCAAGTATAATTCGAATATTACTTTACACCATGTTAGAATAATGCAGTGGTTGAAAAATTTAACATGATAGTACACACCCATTTTATTATTTTTGTTTTGGATTGTAGGGGGCATGTTGTACTAATCAATTAATGAGCTAGAGCTAGTCGATTAATTGATTAGAAAATACTACTAATTGCCCAGCTCTAGTGCCTACGTGCTTACCAGTACTGTACTACTAGTTTCCAAAAATCTTCATATTAAAAACAAACATAAGCAGTAAGAATAATGAGTTTAAAGAAACCATTAAAATATTTCATTTCAAGAGGATGCCAGAATTTATTAATAAAAAGGTATAACACAGGTGTACTGAAGAAAAAAACCAACATTTAATAGTACAAAATAAACACTTAAAAATAAAACTATCCTCAAAATACTTCGTTTTACTTAATAATTTACTGTATAAAAATAGAATACCACAAAACTGGGAAAAGCTTCAACATCTTACTGTATCATCATCAGGAGTAAGATGTTGAAAAGTAGTGTATACAAGTCTTTTCCCAGTCTCACAGTATTTTATCTTTATACAATAAATTATTAAATAAAAATAAAACGTTTTACTGTATACTGAGGACAGTCTAATTTCTAAATATTTATTGTGAACTATTAAATGTTGGTTTTCTATAATAATTTTGTGTTTTAGAAAACCTACACATATGTCATCTTAATCTTAATAAAAATTGTAGTTACCAGGTCACATTACCATTCTAAAATGAGTGCAGTGAATATTCAAAACCAACTAAGCTTCCTTTCTATTGTTTTTCTACACTCACATCTTCAATGTGACTGGTTGTGCTAATCCATTAGTTTTTAGTAGCTTATGAATTATTTTAGAGAAAACACTTAGGATTTGGTTTCAGAATTTAAAAAATCATCAAATTCCTATCCCAAAGAAATGCACACAACCTGAAAAGCTAGCAATTATGACCAAATTTTATAAACATTACATAGCTTACAGAGTTAAAAATTTTTTTTAATGGAAATGATTAAAAAATGGCAACAAAAATGTACTAATGAACATAAAGATAGTAAAATTGAAAAATGATACTGAATAAGTTGAGTATCAACTGTAACTGAGTCATGTCCAGCCTGTCCAGTTGTGTCAATAGTTCCATGGTAGACACCAGGTTCTGTAAAAAATATTGATATTGATTTTATTTGTTTTTGGTTTCCATAAAAAATTATTATACTCATCACTTTTTAAAAAAATTCCATCTCCTTTTATAGTGATATGACTGAAAGTAAGTTAAAGAACAAGAATAAGCTCACAGTTTGAAGAGACAGGCATACAAATGATTGCTGTTGGTTTAGGACTGGAAATTACATGACTACCTCAAATTCTTAACTTATCTCTCCCTGAAAGCAAGTACTGCCCCACTGGATACAAGACAGAAAGGGTTCCTACATAAGTCTGATTTTTTTTTCCATGAGAAATTTCTGATTTTCTTTGACTAAATGTTTACAACAAAAATGCTGAAAAGCTGGATTTGGTACAAAGGAAAGTATGATGATATTGATCAACAAGATAGGAAAGATAACCACATAATCATATTTCTTGTCAAGATGACTTCCTCCTTCCTTTATAACCATGCAATCCACTCACTTTAACAGTACAAACTGTCAAGCAAGAAAAGGGAAGTTTAAGGAAACAAGCCACCAGCTACTAATAGTTAAAAAGTACATGAAAATGTAAAGGTAAAATTACATTTTCCAACTGGCCTCATGCAGAATAAAGTCTATTCAAAATTAGCTGAAAGTCAACAGAAAAATCCCTAACTATAAATTTGCATGTCCTTCATGAATGGAAAAAGATGTAAGCTCTACCACAAGATGGCTGTTTACTTGTCAACTATTTGTGAGAGCATATTCATGGGAAATTAAATAGTGTAATTTTCCTATAAGGTTCATTTAAGACTTAAATTCTAGACTGCCTATGTCAGTGATCATTCTTATTGCACATATTCAAGGGAGATGATCCTCAACTCATAATAACTTGAACAAGTCTTTGTAACAGCCCTGCTAATGATTAGGACCTCCTTTCAGGAGAGAATGACAGATAAACAGAGTCAAGTGATTAAGCCTTATAAAGTAACCACTGTGGTATGTAATTCTTGTCTCAGTTAGAGGATTGGTGCAATTTTATGATTTTTGACATCCTGTTTCTGAGAGCATCACTAAGTACATGCAGAACTGTTCAACACCTACAGAAAATTTATTAAAAAATGCATAGTTATAGTCTTTCCTAGTTATGTAAGTGTTTACGTGTCTGACCATTCAGTAATTAATAATGATTATTGATTTATTTAATCAAATATTTTTCACAAACTTTCATGACTTAAGCTTTTTTTGTTCATACTTTTGACAGATACTTTGTTAAAGAGTGATATCTAGTGAGGAAATTCATATCTTAAAGGACACTTTGGACCTGAAATTTTCCTAGACAAAGTGTAAATGAGAAAGATTGTCTCATAATAATTCAGAGGATGTCTTTTAAAAAATTACAAGTACTGAAAAACAAATATATAATCAGAGCTCATAATCATTACCTGTCATCCAGCCAAAGGTTTCAGGAAGAGCTCCTGGCTGAGGGTAAAATAACTGTAGTTTGCTGTAACCCAACTGTCCAGGAATTTCCAAAAACCGATCTATTATGGATAAAGTTCAAGAAATAAAATATTCAATTTGCATTTCCAAGCTACAAAATGAAAACTGAAAGGTACTGACAAAAACACACAAATCATACATCTTGATAAAAAAATAATTTTACATCCCTTGAAAATATAAGCTTGTGTAATTTAACTCATGCTATCCACATTTTTACACATCTAAAGATACAAGTGCCTATTACCTAGTTAGTTCTTAAGCTCTTAAAAACGTAAGTTCAATTACTTGCTTCAGAGGGGGCGAGCAATTGAGTCCATGTTGTGTTTTCTGTCTGTGTTTCCGCACATGTATCTCAAAAGTAATTGACCAAGGTACACAAAATTTTACCTGAGATGGGAAGTCAATATGGGACAGTTCTCTCCAAATTCGGTCCAGATCTGGATTCTCTATCACTTTAAAGCATTTTTTATAATGGGTAGATAGGGCAGTTTTGGTTTAAAAACTCTGTAAAGTGTAATTGAATTTGTACCAAGTTTCATGAGCATATTAAGGTTGAGATTCCTCATCATACTACAAAAAATGATCTGGATCTGAGAAGAATTTTCTGAGTTTTTGAAAGTAAAATTTGACATTATCCAATATAAATGCATGCAATCTTGAAAAGGAGTGGTATGGTAAGGGTATATATTACAATGTTTTCTTTAGAGAGCGTTGTCTATTTTGCCTCCAGTTTGAAATTTTTTACCATGGTATTCACAGAAAGCCAGATAAATTATGATAATTATAGGACCTCATTTGTTTTTTATGTGTTAGTATTATGTGTTTTAGGCTCATTATTTAATTAAATAAGAAATATCTAGTGTAGTAGTACCATTAGTATAAAAAAAGTAGGCTTAAATTTTATCAACAGTCCACAGCAAAAAAAAAAAAAAGGAGGCCCAGGTAAGTACTATATATCTTGTTTTTCATGTGTATTCTCTACTTATTATTATAAAAAGAACTAAGATGTAACAATTAAAACTTATTAGATTAGATAAGGTAAAATAATGAAAAAATATAATAAAAGTTCTTCACAACTTATGCTCGTGAGCAACTCATGTTACATAATTCAATAAGGTAATGTTAGCTACACATTCACTAAGTGATTTACAACTTGTATGGTGGGATTATTAGTTAGTCATGGTTCAAAGGGCAATAAAACAATAAATTAAGTATAAACAGATGTATACTGTTATGAGCTTTAAGATATTTAGGATAAACAATTGTAGTTTTATATTAAAACTTGCAGTCATTCTAAAAAGAGTGATTTAGAATTTATTTCATATTTGTTTATGGTGGTTATGAGGTTGGTCAAATTGATGAAATAGGTGTAGAGTAAGCATAGAGAAAATAGCATAAAATATAAAGTTATAAACTTATGTGTTTTTAGAGATTATGCAAAAGAATTTGACAATTTTCAGTTAAAGAAAAGTATTTTAAATCTTAACATGAAAATCACTTTGTACTCAAAGAAGCCACACTCTGACTCTAAATATTCACAAACAATTTTTTTGTAAAAATGCTTCATTAAAATAATCTGATTTTATTTGTAAAAAAAGACTTATAGTGTTTAATGAAAGCTTGACAAATATTGTGAAAATACACAACACATATTAAAAGTTATAGTATGGAATCTCTGTTGGTCACTTTAGAGTCATGAACTTAATCAAAATGACCGAGCCTGTAGTGAGAGAGTTAATGATTGGTTTCACGTGTAACTCTGCATGTCCTGTTTTATTCTTAGTGGCCCAATCATCACACCAGTCAGGAAACATGCAGGTGTATGATATCTGCTAACCTCCTGTTTTTTCCAGGCCAGATTTTCTTTGCTTTACTGATAATCCTCGAGATCCCACAATGTTCAATCTATTCTTATATTCATTTTGTGCCTCTTAAAGGAGACTGTTATCAGTCCAAAATGTTTAAAATAAATATTAATACAAAAAATTTTAAATTAATATCACAAATGAAAATTCTTTTTTTAAAAAAAAGCTTTAAATTTATAGGGTAAAAATTAAAACAAATTTTTGTTGTTGTTTGGCTATAAAATGCAACATTTCTGGGACAAAGTTTTCTTCCCTATAACCACATAATGCTAAAAACATCACCCTTGACTGGTATAAAATTTTCAAAACTGATATTTACATTTTTATATGTAACTACTTTCAAACTTTGACAAAAACTTCTAAAAGTACTGGTATTAAAAATTTATCATGTTATGCATGTTAAAAATATATACAATAATTCTACTTGAAGTATAGAACTTTCCTCTCACCTGGAACTTCTGGGTAGTTGTTGAAAACGTGCTGTAATACAGGATATTCTGCATTGCTTGGTACACTACCCAAAAACTGGTAAAGTCGACTGTAAGTATAAAAATAACCCGATCAAAGAAAAAATTTATTAAAAAAAAATGCAATTCAAACATGTAGTATGCACATGTTTTCAGCCCACATTCTTTATCTCAAACTCTACTGACAATTATATTGACACTCCCATACTATATATTTCATATCTCCAAAATATTTTGACTTCCTCAAGTTCCAATTAGGAATATATTAGTCACATGTTAAACTGAACCCTAGGGTAAATTGTCTCTACTTTATCTTGTTAAAGGTTAAATGAAGAATATAACTACATGAAATTCAACAACTAGAGATTCAAGGACCTAGTTTAAGGAATAACAGATGTTGTGATTCACTGTGCATATAATACAAGAGACAAGACAAGGTGATAAAGTTAAAATAAACAAATTATTTATTGTGAAGAATTAAAGGTTGACCAGTAGGTGACAGAAGCAGTGCATCATGGTATAAAGTAAATTGCATTTAGCTTTAAGTGAATCAATAACTACATTCAAATTTAAATAGGAAATAAAAGAAAAAATCATACACAATCACCAAATACTGGATAAAACAAAAGGAGGAACAAATCTCTCTGAAAACACCAATATTGCTTTCACATACCTAGATTATTAAAAGCACAAAAAATGTTTAAAAAATAAAATTAATTTTAAAATATGCAATATTAAAACAAAAACACACAATCTACATCTCTAACTAGTACCAGCCAGTGATCATCATGACAAAAAGGGGTACTATATCCACTACTTAGCCATCATTTATAAAAAAACATATTACATTTATAAGTTGCAATTCAATTTCAATAGATTCATGAATATTGCTCATAAAATTTTGGTTCTGCAATAGTTTTGGATTCATTCCAAACAACTAAATGCCCTGTATTACAAAAAAGTAGTGTGATTCCCAAATTCCCTCTTTTCTCATGCTTACAATATTTGTGATATTCTTTAAGTTTCCTCTTTTGTTTGTCCAATATAAACTTTTTAAAATTAAGTTTAATAAACAGTTTGTATAAGAGTATTTTTAAGAACAGTAAAAACTGTCACATTACTATGTTACCACAAATTAGTGGTAAACTACCCAAACGTTTTAAAAACAATTTTAGAGTTGCCTATAAAAATAGTTTAAAAAATAAGTCATTTTTTCTGTTTAATGGCTAAGATTTTTTATATAAAAATAAAAGGTAAGATATTTATGAATTTTTTTTTGTAATATATATATATAAAATTTATAATGGATAAACAAAATTTTCTTTTTATAACACACACCAGGGTATTAAAGTAACTGGAATGAATACAAAATTATTGCTGTAGCAATATTTTTTGAGCAACACGATATTCATAAATCTATTGAAACTCAAAAAAGAGGCAATATTATTAATAATATTAACAGATCATATTTACATGGTGCTTTCCCACCCGCACTTGGGTCAAGACAATTAATGAAAAGCTTGTGCATGATCTTATCATATTTACTGACTCCACTGCTTTGTCATATGTAAATATTATAAGTTTTTTTTTCATATATAATGACAAAACAGTGTATCTGAAGCACTGGATTGTGTAGAATGTGTTTTGTATTTTAATATTCTATGTTCATTTATTTATTTTCAAACTTTTTATTTGTGCTTATAATAATGTAGGTATGTGGATTTTACTCACATTTAGCATGAAGTTTGTTTTATCCAATTTTGGTGAATTCACAATTCTTCTTCTCTCTCTGTGGCCATCCAATCGAAAAACTGGATTACAAACATCTGGAAATATGTCTACCCTACACAACAGCCATAAAGTAGTCTACCATATCCAATGTAAAGCAAGATTATTCCATGAAATAGAGCAAAGCTACTGTGATTGGATCCTGCTAAAGAAAGTGACACTTTGGGTTGAATCTCACATATTCAGCTCCAGCTGTGATGGGGGCATGTGTTAGAGGGTAAGTATCACAGTTCATCAGCATATGCAGCTAATTTTCCAGGCCACCACATTTAAAAGCCCTGAATTCTGGCTCTACTTTACAGCAGGTTTCCTAGCTGCAGTGTTGGTCAGGTTCTAGGTACTTCTTTGCATCTAGTGCTGGATCATCGAAACTACACAACAGATGTTGTATCATTTGTTCATATTTCCAGGAATTCCTTGCAGGTACCTGACAAAACCATTTAATGAAGCAATCTAAGTTTCCTTTGCCAAACCCCTGTTTCACCTTACAACTGTAGCAAGGAATAACTAGCATCATGTATGTTATTTTGAATGAATTATTGTGTAGCTGGTGTCATTGGCAGGAATTTTTACATTTCACAGAATGCCAAACACACATTTATGCCCACAAGCAACGTGCTGCCATATCAACAGACAAAGGAATAATCCAGAAACTTCCCACCTTCTAGAGGCTGAGAAAACCATGTGAGGACATTCTGAGCTTTTGATTGGTTATTCATACATCATAGACAGAAGTAGGTGTACATAAGCATGTATTTCCAAAAATGAAAGAAGTTGGTGGGGCTTACTGTGCTTGATTCACTAAATTTAATGATATC
>NW_013668027.1:90856-105925 GCF_000517525.1 Limulus polyphemus | reverse complement strand
CCTTCCTTCCCAGATTTGAAACAAAGAAATAATCTTAGGAACTTCCCACCTTCTAGAGGCTGAGAAAACCATGTGGAGGACATTCTGAGCTTTTGAATGGTTATTTATATGTCATAGACAGAAGTAGGTGTACATAAGCAAGTATTTCCAAAAATGAAAGAGATGGGCAAGGCCCACTGTGTTTGATTTGCTAAATGTAGTGATATTTCAGCAAAGAGATAAGACAGGAGGTTCCTATTTTATATTCTAGCTTGTCAATATAGGTAATTTGAGTTTCTAATTTATAAGAAACTACAGACTTTGTATTTGGACATCACAAGCATCTAATTTGAACCAAAGCTGCATTCAACATACCACGTGACACACAAGAATTGATATTTAGGAATTTTGTTTAATATGTATTTTTAAATTAAATTAACTAATGTATAACACTAAAATTTGAATTATTATCTATACTTTGATTCCAAACTTATTGCCATACATTCATAAAATAGTAGATCAATAAAATTTTGAATGTTAGTCTATAAACATGATGATCCCTGACCATAGGAAGACCTGCAGCGAGAGAGTTAAAGACTGCAAGCACATGCACACACAACAAGACCTCCACACCTACAGAAATTAGCCACAGATGAGCAAACTCACAACATCACACACCAATTACAATGTGAAAAATATAAAACATTGGGCAATGAAAAAGATTAGAAACTCCACAAAAGTAAAGCACTCAGATTAAAATTATATAAGCCATACATTAGCAAGCCCCAAAAACAAGCATCATATGGAATGCATTTTACAAAATGGAAAACTGGATTAAAAAAATACTCTTAAGCATGATCAGAACTGAACAGTATTTGTTTTTTTTCTCAGTGCCACACTACCACACCTTTCTAGATTCATCTACAAGTTTAGAAAAAGAAAAACAAGGCTTGAACCAATATTCTTAAAACCAAACAGGCATCACTGCTATTTTGATATTTCTCTTAGAACTATTTTACTCTGTATATAGAGCCCTGCCTCAGACCTGAGGAAGAGCTAGCACAGAGTCTAAAAATATTTCCTCTAAAACTTAAATGAAGACAAGAGTAGTCCATAGAAAACTATTTAATATGGCACTAAAATCTGTTAGATTCAGGTAAACGGTGGTAACTCAAGGATATACCTAGCCCACAGTTATCTGATCCCACAACAAACAGAGATCTGAGGACTTAGTATGATGAAGGGCAACAAGTGTACTGATTTCTTGTGGGTGGGATAAGAGAAAAAAAAGGTGATGAAGCCAAAAGGAAACACTTTATTTGTCATAAATAATTAAAGGTTGAAAACTGACCAGCGGGTGACAGAATAGTGTTGTGGTATAAAATGAATTAAAAGAAACTGTATTTAGCTGTAGGGGAACTGATGACTGCATTTAGATAAACATGACATAACCAAAACAAATCACACAAGATCAGCAGTTATTGTAAGAAATAAAATGAAACAATGATAAGATTTCATGAGCCAGTCTTAACTCTTTAAATCAGGAAATAAATATCACTGAAAATCCTCAAACTGAATTCACAATTCACCTTCCCTTTGAAACTGACTAATCTAAAAACTGTATCATAACACTCTAGATGCAGTCCTCCATGCACAAGAAAAATTAAAATATAATACAACAATATCATAAAACAGTGAATAACTTGTGTGATCAGACAATGGTACAGGATGTAAACACTTTGGGCTGAATTTAGCACATGATCTCAATCAGACTTACAAAGTTCAATGTATAAAATTTAAAAAATCCAAATCTTATAGATATGAAATATATCAATTTTCCATGTTGGAATGTTCTATTACTCTTACACAGAGTATATACTTCCAGATTATTGTGAACCAATAAAAAAACGTGAGTTGTAAATACAGTTTTGGCATTCATGACTTGAAATGGTCTTTACTTACTGTGTAAGTCTTGTCTCTGTTTCCTGTATCCTTTAGTCTGTGACTGAGTACATGTCTTTGAGTAATCTATAACCAACAGTCATAAGTTTATTTACAACTTCATTTTAAGTCCTCTTTTTGTCAAATAGTTTAATTTAATTTTCTCTATTTATTTCTACTCTGAGTTCACCCAATACAGTGTAGTAGCCCAACACTTGTAATATAGAATGGTGCTTTGTGCTATGTGCCTTCTATCTTCTTAATTAAAATGTTTTCTAATTATCTTGTTTTTGAAAGTCCTTAGTTTGAATGCACAGACTAAGTAACACTAATTTTATTCATTTTGAAAGCATGCATGATTTGAGTTTGTGATATCCAGAAAAAACGTTATTTTTCCTGTAGGTGAACTAATAGTTAAATTGTAGGATGTGGATGTCTCTGATTCTTACCCACACCTTACAATCTAACTCTCAGTGGCTACAGATCTCAAATGTCAGGTGCATTTTGTGTATAACTTGGCTTTGTTTGTGTATGTAAAATCAAGTTTGCCCTCGTAAGAGAGTTTGAAATAATCAGAAAACTTGTTACTAACTTTTAGAAGATTTTGAAATCCATTTTAGCAGAAGTAAGTAAACTTATAGTACAGGTATAACTTTTAGGTTTTGTTCTTAGCTATTGTAGCTTTTGTAAGGAGAGTTTTAATGACTATAAAGCAATTTGATTTAGAGCTTATTTATTAAATAAGGACAACATTTTGTATTAATATCTGAGTGAACATTAGTCACAGTTTTGAGCTTTGACTATCGTAAGAGTAACAGTTGAAGTAAACCTTTAGAAGCTCTCTTACTTTCATTTCAGTTCCCAGTTTGCCCACGAAGAAGAAAGGTCCACCTTTCGATAGTGCTCTGGTTATCGGGTTTTTTATTCATTTCTGTCAAGACTTATTGAACTTACGTGTTTTTCTATTATCATGAACTTTCATTTCAGTTATGGTTTGGACTCAGCTCTGTGTAAAGGTAGCATTTAAACTGCAATTTCAGTTATTTAAATGGACTGAGGTTCCCCCTCATTTTAAGGTTTCAGATTAACTTAAAGCGGACACATTAAATAGATAAAAGCTTTTCAACAAAATCTTCATCTCACTCTTTATTAGTTTGACACACACCAATAAACACTTGTCCTTGTTGAGCTTTGTTTTTTATTGTACTGTGATTGTGTTTTGTAAATAAAGACCCGTGTGCTTAAAAAACTATAGGTCCTGAGTCTCTTCCTGATGATCCTGGTTGAAGATTGAAGAAAGTATTATACTCCATAGTCCAGTATTATCTTAATCTGAATTTAGTTGGCCTGAATGATTGCTCTGTAGGAAAACCATTTTACTGGGAATACCACACATTTAGACAACCAGCCAGCTTGTATTTCATCCTCCATTTTTGTATACCTTCTTACTAAATTTGATCTCTTTCCTTTCACCTGCAACAAATCACTATGCCTGTCCTTCTGAAAACTATGCTTTTGAATTTTCTTTTATTGTATCAGGTAACAATGTGATTTATATTATGAATATCACACGAAATTGGGACAAATGCTTTTTAATTAGTGAACTAAACATTTTTAGAAAAATTTAATTTTAAATAAAAGGTAAAAGTTCAATCTAACAGCACAATAACTGTTACACAATTATTAATATAATAATTGCTGGTGTAATGTTGGAAAGAGGAATAAGTTCTCTTTCTAAGACCTTTGTGACCTTTTTTGCTTTTGTTATTTTAAGGTAAAAACTAAAATATAGGAATGTTAAACTGTACCATAGTAAAAGGTATTAGCAAAAACAGGACTTTCCCACCAGAGAAAATAATAGACAGCCTAAAAGATTTAACCACTATTCACAAGCCTTATACACAAATAGAAACTAGATTTACTAACAGAAACGCCACCCTACAGGCAGCTATTTGTGCTAATAATTATTAATCATAGTACTCATACCTAATTCTAAACAATTGTAAAAAAAGTGTTTTTTTCTGGGAAGTACTGCATGGAAAAAGTGTTCAGATTGTTCTCTTTAGTCATGTGCAACTTGTTGCATCAAAATTATTCAATGTACACATCTGAAAATGTTCATAAATTTTACTGGGAAGTACTGTAATGTTTTTATATATTAAAAGTGCTATCCTTTATTGAAAAATTCAGTTTTTTTTAAACTCTAGTCTTTTAGTACTATGTTTAAAAACTACATTAATAAAGATATAACCAAACCCTCAAGTACAGTACTAGTGAAAGTCATGTTCCTGTTGTGAGGAGAATACTTTTATTTAAAACTGTGTTCTGTTATACAGAAATGGGTGTTGCACATACTATAGTTATTTTTTCAAAGTGTCTGAATCTTGAATATCCAAAATGTGAATTTTTTTTATAGATTTTTTGTTTGTGTGCCATTCAATAGATGATGCCACATTTCATGTAGTTTTGGTTACACACATATATACATGCTACATTCATTATATTAAGATAAAAACATAACTAAAAAATTAATTCTCAGGATCACAACCTTCAAAATCTAACACTACCATTTTATTTATGCAGCCAGTAATATAAATGTGCTCATGATGAAAGTATAGTAAAGAATATGATAAAAATATTACCAGAAAAGAGACCATTAGAGTGCAAAGTAAAATGGATCTTTGAAGTAGGACTTCCAGCATCCATGCTAACCAAAACAGAAGTTAGCAGAACAGTGAAACCTACAATGCCTAGGTTAATAAATACTATTAAAATTAAAGTTTGACCATCCAAATTCCAGTAATAAAGTAAATCACCTAACCTCTTCCTTAAATATGTTGTTACAATGTTTATTAAAATTTGCAGTGTATACTGAAGGGACTTATACATTTGGATAATAAAGTTAGAAAAAAAATAACCTTTTCACTCCAGATAATTCCAACAGAACTTGTATTTTAACCAACATTTTGCCTTTGCAGCTTCTTCGGGGCTAGAACATAAAACTGCTTGTGATGCTCTATTTCTTAAGTGTAACAGTCATTTTGTCTAACTTTATTATCAAAATGTTGTTATGAAAAAATGTTCATGTGTATCAATGTTCTTAAGTAACCATGCTTGTTATTGTGGTATATCCAGGTAAAACTACACCAGACAGTTCCCCTTAATAACTACAAATTCAATCAAGATATCGATTATGGAGTAATGCTAAAACTCTTATTGACTGGACTGACAATAAATAAAATGAAGAGAATGGACACAAAGCAAAACATAAAATGCACATTCTTTATTGTGTAAGGAAATACAAACACGGTGTGTGGACCTGCTACGATATTTTAAACATACTGGACCATCACTTTAACTTGCTTTTCCTTCACTCTATTCCAATGAAATGTTGTGTCAGACTGTTTGAAATGATGACCAAGTTTTAGACTCACTTACTGAATGAAGACGAAGTTCCAGACTACTTAAGTCAAAGATTCCTTATTAGGCAAGAAACCTCACATTTATCCAATGACATGAGATACCCATGTGACTGATCATTCATTCTCATTACAAAATAGGTGGGGCCATAACCTCTAGACATTACTTCAACAACCACTGAAGGACACTGATGTTGACATTCTTACACAACATGTCATATTAAGCTATATTATCCCTGGTTAGTAAGAGGTTTTATCGACATTAAAGAACAACAAAGGAATAAAGGTAACTTGAAACAAGATCAACTTAATGATTTTCCTGATCAAGTGTTATGTAAAACCTGCACATATTCAGAAGAAAGAATAACTTGAGAATAAATATTATAATACTACAAGAAGGTACAAACATGTCATATTCATTTACCAAACTATCTAATGCTAGGTTAACCATCAAATGAAATTAACATGTGGCAAAGTAAGCTATGTGAAAAAACAAAAAAAATATTCACTGTAATAATTTTTGATAGTTTTCTCCAAAACTTTTCTAATATTGTTGTTTAGAAATTTATAACATCTATAAAATTCACTGCAAAATGTTTTATAATATACCGATAAATCATGTTGCTGAAAAATGTGAAGATCAAGTGTTATGATGAAAAGGCATATTTTAAAGAAAATGTTAAATTTTTGTATAATTTCTCAAATACTTGAATAAATGAAATTACAACATATCTCTGTAAATGAGGTAATCCAAATAACACAGTTATTAAAGAAAACCAATATTTAATAGTACATTGTCTCCAGTCTCAAAATGAAAGAAAAACACTTACTCAATAATGAACTTTATAAAGATAAAAACCTTGAGACTGGGCACAATCTTATATATTCTAAATGTTTCAAAGTCTCGCTCTGACATCATCAGGCACTTCTCCTTCACAGCTCAATTTATCATCATAAAATTCTACTTGGTGGGAAAGTTACACTCTAAGTATGTTAGAGTTATAAAATTACCTAGGAATATGCTTTTACATACGAGTTGAGAGCCATCTGGTAGTTTTGCATATATATTTTTCAACAACAACAACAACAAAAAAAAACAAGGCAAATTTAAGTTTGTAAACTAGTTTCAGGGCTGTGCACAGGAATTTAAATTTGACTGCTTGGCAGGCACGTTAAATACACATGTATATATATATATCATACATACATCATATGGGTATAAATAAACAGCATTACAGCCAATATGATGACAGAGACGATATGCATAATGTTATTGGGATGAAGCAAACAGTCCCCTCCCCTTGTGCATTAGTTCTGATTTGTGAGTACTATTTGGGATTACAATGCAAAAAAAAAAATTTCTTACAATCCTGTAGGCTTCACAAAGCATTAAACTTGAAACTAAGGATAAACTCTATCTAAGTTAAAACTAACTTATACACAGTAACTGTTGTCCTTAATATAGTAATATCACTACTATTGGTTTCTTTGATATGTCAAACTTCTGGACTTTATGCATGATTAATGTATTTAGCATTTCACTGGCACTGCTATAAAGAAGGCATTAGCCAACTCAATATGTTAAAAAATATCATTTATTACATCATGCAAATTAAAACAATTGCTTACAATCTGGTAACCTCTGAAAGAGTATTTTATCTAAACTAACTTTAAATGCCTTGGAAACACAAGGCATACTGATGACACCCTGAGATTAATACAGGTAAATGAGTATCCAAAAAAATGCAATGATAAAGTATTCCTACAGATCATAGCATTCTGCTGCTGGTTTTTCCTGATGAGACCACCTTTTTTTCAAAACGCCCTTCTACACAATTGTGGAAGATGGGCGATGCTTCTCTCAAACCCAAGTGGTATCTTTGCTGTACAACATTGATCAGTTAGATATAAGTAAAGCAAACATCCAATTTAGTCTGGTCTTCTCGCTTGCCAAGAGAAGGTAACTGTCTCTGACACTGGATGTTAGCTAATTTTACTTCTTCAAAAGGTTAACTATAGTTTTGCACAAAAACCATCTGAAAGCAGTGGAACACACACACATTATGTTAAGAGTGCAGTGCCTATGAACACACAAGTAGTATTTTTAGTTTGCTAAATATGCAGTCTAATGATTCATCATCATTTGTAATGTTGATAAAACTAACACATCAAACACACTGCCTTCTGTCTAGAAATTAACTGCACATATCTGTTCAAGAAAAAAGTGTAGGAGGATGCTTAATCACTTCTAGTAATCATTATGAGGAAGGAAGGAAGAAATGCCAAGAATCTGGTTGATGAACATGATAACATACATCAGTGCTTACCTTTGTGAAGGACTAAAATATGTTCGGCCACAGAAGGCACCTTTAGTTCAATACAAAATATCTGCCTTTAGACTACTAATAAGTTTAACTGTATGATCAAAGTAAAGTTACACTGCTATCAGCACTGGAGAAACTGTATGAATTCTATATCATGTCATTCAACCTGTGTAATGCACCTGCTCTTTTGTTTGATTGATGGAGCTTATATTAAAAAGACTACAATGAGGGAGATGCCTCATTTAGATGGATGACATTTTGTTTTTTGGTTGCCTGTTTTAGGTAGTTGCTGAGAACCTGAGAATGATATTCAAGTGTATCAAATCTACAGCCTTGAAACTGAAACCAGGAATATGTGCATTATTACATTCAGAAATTACACTTCTCTGTTGTATAGTAGGCTGTATTGAGATGTCCTTTAATCCTGTGAAAACTGTAGTGGTCAAAGACTAAACCCAGCTTAAGACCAGATGAGAAGTGTACAATTTTCTAGCTTTTGTATTATACTGTTAACGGTATATGGCTAATTTCTCGAAGATAATTACAACATTATCAAAACGTACTAAGGCTGATATGTATATTATGCAGTGCATGAATGTAAGCAAGCATTCCAATCTCTGATGTGTTGTCACTGATGTTTATCCTGAATACTGATAGCAGCAACAGTGGTTTGAAGCAGTATCGTTACAGGTACAGAATGGTACGTAATCGTGTATATGAGCTGTTTCCTTGTTTATTTGTAGTTACTCACAAAGCTTCTCAATGGGCTAGCTGTGCTCTACCCACCACGGGTATCAAAACCCAGTTTCTAGAGTTGTAAGTCCACAGATATGCTGCTATTCCACTGGGGCGGGGGTGAGCTGTTTCCTAACAGCTCTTGAACACTGATGCTGTATGGAAATGGAACTACACTTGCAGTTGTAATATTTGTCAAACATTACAGTAACTACTTACATAGTAGTGAGTTAATTATTCAAGTGGACCAAATGCCTCTGGAATGACTAGTGAACTTCAAAAATGGAAATATAACTGCATACTCAATAATCATGATGCAAGAATACAACTTCACTGTATGTAATCATTCACATTTATGATTAGCAGCATGTGAATGCCGCCTGAAAAAAGTTGTTTCTGTATATCTTAGTTTTGTTAATTAATGAAATGTACACAAATTGGTCCATGTATAATGTAAGACACATTCAGTTAAATGGAATGTTGTAATCACTTTCTGAGATAATCCATAATCACAAGATAATCTGAGATAATCCATCAAATACATTTGACTTGAATACTGCTAAGTGTAAAGCTATGGAGATTAATTTACTGCACTTAAAGAAATACTAAGTATATTCTGTGTTTATTTGATGATGGTAAAGGATATGTTCCATGTTGTCCTTAAATGAAAAATTCATCAGTGTGTAGGTTTTTACTATGAGAGACAAAAAGTAACTGGGATTATTTACATCACACAAAGTGAAAACCTGGTGGATCGATTGTTGTCATTCATGTTGGTGAAGTAATATATCGTAGTTGTATGAAATAGAGTATTCAAAGATTTTGATTGTTAATTTTTAAGAAATGAAATCAAAATTATTTGTTTGGTCATAATTAAAGAAAACATAATGTATCTATTGTTTTCTAGCAGTTCTGACTCAGAAATCAATTTTGATTTATAAAACTGAACTATTTCTATATAATTTTATCTTGATATTATTTCTAAAAGGTAGTTGTACACAACTTCTGTGTTGACTACATTTACTTGTAGAGTTGTAACAATTACTTTGTTGGCTTTGGATTTATTTAAGAAATTAAACATGCTTTACTTATTTATTCAGATTTTATCTAACTTGTTTTGGAGGGCAAATTTACATTGTGGACAAATAAGTTATGAAAGCTTAAAGGTTAGAAGCACTGGTCACTGCATGTATAGCAAGTCTTCATTTTATTAAACAATGAGGGAACCACTCTGCAGTTCTTTCCCCCTTTTTCCATTTGCAATCAGGCAGTGGTGGCAAAGCTCATGTATATGAAATAGTTATGCTCATGACAAGTAATGCAACTGTTAAGACACAGTAGTGACCTCTAAGAAGCTTAGTTGAGTGAACATACATAGGTGCTTGAGGCAATGCATTCTTGAAGGAGAGTGGTAAGTGTATTAACTATTCCTACTGTGGAAAGAAATTCATATGCTACATACAGATTTTCAATTCTACCCACAACTCTTATTGACACACCTGTTGTATGTTTTGCTGAAGTGCATTGCAAAAATAAAACTTGTGAATGGAATAGTTTGAAACTTGAGAAGAACTTTCTATAGATTATGTTGCTTCTGCAAAATACCTTATGATATACATATAAATTTGTAAATCTTAAAAGT
Organism: Limulus polyphemus; assembly: GCF_000517525.1. NCBI lineage: Eukaryota > Metazoa > Arthropoda > Merostomata > Xiphosura > Limulidae > Limulus > Limulus polyphemus. The sequence goes on along the minus strand of NW_013668027.1, from coordinate 95,885 downwards.
TCAAAGATTTTTAAAAAAAAAAACTATTACAAATGCTTACTTTTGTTGTAGATTTCAATTTCTGATTTTTATATCTTCCTACTTTTTACAAAATTTCTCTATAACATTTTTGATTTTATAAAACTTTTTATCATATCAGAACTACAAGCAACCTAGCTTTTTTCAGTTGTTAATCAAATGGTTTCATTTAACATGTAATATGTTTTTAACCCCATTTTATATTCATTTACATATTTTTCAAATTTATTTGCAGTGGTTTTCTTTGCCCATTTAAAAGCAGTTACTTAGGTTTATAAAGGCTAATCTAACTGGCTAAAAAACAGCAGCCTTAGTGTCAAAACAAAATAATATACTTGATTGCAAAATAATTAACTAAGACTACCTTCATCTAGTTCCATTTAAATCAGTTATTTTCCTTATCATACTGCAACATCATAATTCAAAAAGAAGTATAAAGTGATAAAGCAAACTTTAAAAACTTAGGGTTGTAGTTGTGGCACAAGTAGTTCACAAACATCTTTTTTTGTAGCAAACTAAGCTTTTATCACCTTGTTCTCATAAGTCTCTACACTGAACTGTAAGCAACGCTGTCTTATATTGTTGAAAATAACATTAAAAAAATAGCTTTCACAGCATATTTAGATCATTAGCCTAGGACTTTTCATGCCAAGATATAGGTAATTACACCTTAATATGACAACTAAAGTAAGGAAACAGTGATTGGCTTAAATAAATAACACTATACTTGCACTGAAATTACAAGGTTAAAATTGGTTCCATTTTATTAAAGACTATTTCAAGTTTTCTTCTATTAGTAGTAAATTATGATTATCAAAAAATTCAGGAAATACTTACACACTAATGTTTTTGTTCAAAGCTCATTGAAATCAACCCCAAATCAAAATTTGTGATTTTGTAAAAATATGTATAAAATTAAATAAATGAAACTTTTTACTGAATAAATTACATCTCTGAAACATCAAAAAATTATAAGTAGATGAACAATTCTCCATAATTTTTATAGTGTAATTTGGCTTTTGGGCAACTGGTGAATTCCACGAAATGTCAAAGAGATAAAAGGTCAACTAAAGGCAAGTTGACCATAAGAATTAACCCTCCATTACTAACTGAATGTCTGAAATATGAGAGGTTGAGTTCCCTTGGAGTTTCAAATCTTGATTCTTGTTATAAAAAGCTAAGATTTTTAACCACTGACTACATTGTTTTATAATTTTAGATGAGCCAATATCAGATTGAATACTATTTGTTATGATGGAAGATTTTTCTGTTTTCCTAACAGGGCATCTTGATTCTGATGTCACCAGTGCCACTGAAGACCTAAGCCGAGGATATAATATGTTCTAGCTAGCTAATGGGTGTTGCAATGAGGGATGAAATAATCATTACCAACCAAGCCATGACAAATGTACTAATTCACTTAAACACAAAATACTGGTCTCTAAAAATGCCAGTCAAAAAAAGAGGGCCAGATTCTAAACCTGCTTCCCAGTAAAGAGATACGCTATAATCAAACAGCACCTAAATACAGTAAGATGAAAGATATGCTATAACCAAACAGAACCTAAATATGGTAAGATGATTGTTCGTATTTAATCTGATCACCTCTTACCAAACATCAAATTCTTCCTGACCCTTAAAAATCTGTGTGTCACGTTTAGTAGGGCCAGATTCTTTACAGTAGGTGTCTATCAATTGTTGGTGGTAAATTTCAACTATAAACAAACAGCAACACAATCCTCTTGTTTTAAAAACAATATATTAAAAACAAATCAAACATATATACAAATATTCATTACACTGTTGTTTACCACAGTTGTATCCAGTCCACAAAAGCTGGTTCAGTTACTTTAGAACACAACTGACAAGATGAATTAGTCTTCTCTGCTCTTTTATTACAATAGAGTCTGTGATAATTTCACTTTAAAAATCACTGATAAACACTCTATATTTCTAAACTCACAATCATGCAGTCAAGAACTAAATAACAATTTTTCAATGCATATTTATGCCCTAACAGAAGTTTAGAACACTCCATACGATACTAGATATTCTGATGCAATAATACCCAATTAAACCATAAAAAAAAGCTTGGAAAGTTCTAGCAACATGATACAATAATCTCACTACCATAAACAATCGCTAATTCATAACAACTGAACTACACAATGTATGATGGGTAAACAGTTATGTAAACAAACTTATCATAAACTATTGCTTCTAAAAATAACAAAATATGACACCCGCAGTATATAAACTATCTAGATCATAACACTTGCATTTAACTTAAACTCAAACATTTGTGTATACCTAACAGTGTGGGAAGATGATCTCATAAACTAAGGAAAAAGCCAACCAACAGATTAGTATCCAGCCTCATCTTCCACACCAATCTACATCAAAAATATTGATGATCACCCCTAAAGAGTTGATGAGGGTAACAGAATGAGGTCCAGCTCATGAAAGGAATTGAAGACTGATCCTTTGCCATCAGGATTTGGACTGTTGTCCTAGCAATAATGAGTTAGTGGTCAAGAACTGGTATGTGATATAAGAAGTAATCCATCTAAAAAAATAAAAGACACCTTGAAGGCCAAAGAAGCCCTGTTGAGGATCTCAGAAGAAAGTAGATTCATGGAGGCATTCAGCAATCTTGGTCATTACTCTGAAGGTGCAAACTGTAATCCATATGGAAATATTTGTACATTTTCCAGTGAATCCTATGTTTTGTACTTGTTCCATAGTGTTGACCTTGACCATTTCATTTTGTATTTTACATTATTTTAGATTTACAGTGATGTCCTTTTATTTTATATAAGTGCAATTTAGTTGTGATACTTTTTTTTCATTCTGTCCATGGTTACTTTCTTTAGTCTACTGTTATTATATAAGCTTGATTAGTGTTCATTTTAATTTCTTCTTACTGAATTTTGCATTAGTTTATTTACTTAATGTTTACTTTGAATATGCACAAGTTTATCTGTATTTAGTGGAACTGCAGGAAGTTCCATGTATCATTAAATTGTGCATCACATTCTCTCATGAATGAAAGCAATATTGAACATGAATGGTAGTCACATTGAACACATTTAACATGTTGGCTGTGCACATTTTGTGATAGGTGGTTTCTTGTAATTATTTTTGGCACTGGAGTCTTCTTTCCACTGTTTCTTTAGCTCATCAACCAAATATTATAGCTTTCGATTGATTAGCTTTGAATTATGGATATTAGAATAGGCCAACTAGCATTTTAATGTACAATAAACACTGTTATAAAATTGCCAGCCATCCTATTAAAGAAAATAGAGAATTTTTTAACAGAAAAAATTAGACATGATGATCATAATGCAAATTATTATATCATCTATGAACATTAAATCTTGCAAAAAATAATGTATCACTCCACACATTTAATTTTATGATTATACAGTGTACAATATTTGGATATACAATAATTAATTTTAGTAATCACATTCACGTTTTATTCACATATCACAAGAATTTTATAATTTAAAAACTCTTAATATTAATGAGATAAGAGATATTATTAGTTTCTTTTTAAAAATTTCTTTACTGGTTTCGTATAAAACATACCGACAAGCTATTTTGATCTCTTTTGGGTGCTAACTACACCCCCCCTTATGTTGCTAATGTGCAACTTTTCATGAAAGAAAACCTTAATTTAAACTCAGGTTTACTTATTTTAACATACAGATTCACAAATTACACAGGCCTGCAAATTTATACTTCATAAAAGTTGTTTTGGTTTTAATAACAAATTTTCCATTAATCAGCTATGCAGATTTTGAAAATAATATTCATTTTTTCTATCACATAAGGATTTTTTACAAATCAGAAAGAAAAAAAACTTACTTAGATCAAATTACTATTTTGTTTACCACAATGAAAATTTTCTATTATTATGTTTGTTAACAAAAATACAAATAAACTGAAGAAAAGGGAAGAACGTTGACATCAAATGAATATGCATCCTTATTCATCCTGATTTTTTGTGCGTACTTTATGTCTTTTATTCTCAAATTACGTGTTGTGGTCTTTCTTTTATGTATTGCATCTGGAGCATCTCGTTTCAATGACCAGCAATAATTAGCCATCATGCTGATGTTCCACCTTCCCTGATGCCTCCTCTCCATTTCCCTGATGTCTTGATGAAATTTTTCCCATTGTTCTTCGCTGACGGTACCAAGATTTTCAGGAAAATGGTCAATATGCGAGTGTAAGAAATGAACTTTCAAGCTCATATCATAACCCAACTCTTTGAATTTATCGAGCATGTTACTGACAATGTTTTTGTAATTTGGGTCCTTGTTGTTTCCAAAAAATATGTCAATAACATGTTTAAAGGCAATCCATGCTTCTTTTTCAACTTTCCTCATTGCCCTTTCAAAATATTCATCTGAAGTCAATTTCCTAATCTGAGGCCCAACAAAAATCCCTTCTTTAAGTTTTGCTTCTGAAAGAGCTGGGAATTGCCCATATAGATACTTGAGAGAGAGTCGCCATCTTTGTCTAAGGCTTTTATAAACTGCTTCATCAAGCCTAATTTTATGTGAAGTGGAGGTAATAGAACTTTCTTTGTGTCAGCCAAACCTTATTGACCGTATTGAGAAGAAGTTTGAGATTTTTGTTCGTTTCTTTCAAGTGAACGAAATGAGAAATAGGAAAAGATGGATATATGTTACCATTGTGCAGAAGAACACTTTGTAGACTTCTTTTGGAGGAATCAATGAACAATCGTCAATCACTTGGTTCATAAGACTGTAGCTCCTAGATTGGTAGTAATTCAGCAACACTGTTGCAATAAACAATTGAACCTTCTTGCAAAATGTTTAGTATAAACTCTTTCTCAGAATTTCTGTCCCAGTAAAATGATGTCCCTGGAGAAAGTAAGTTCTTAGCCAGAAGTCTGGGCCAAAAATCTCTGAAGAATCCTTTGGAACCCCCAAATCTCTCACCAAGTCATTAAGTTCACCTTGTGTGAAAAGTTGTG
>NW_013668027.1:88112-89964 GCF_000517525.1 Limulus polyphemus | reverse complement strand
ATTCACATATGTAAAAGTACATAAGACTTTTGTGAAAAATCTGTACATGATGAAGAAAAATGGATATCATTTTCGGATTCAGTGTACAAGAATTACCATAGAATGTAAAAATTTCAAGACAATAAAAACATTGCAGCCCTGTGTTATTCAACAAATTTGAATACCTACTAAATTAATAACTGTATTTCAATAATACCATGTCTGAGTTAGTTCTCAACACATGTCAACGTAACCTTGGATGACTAATTCATGCTTATTAGATAGAAAGAATGGTTACTTGTAATCATTCATACAACTAAGCACCATTTTAACAGCATACTGACTAGGAAAGAGGATAAGTGATGTACTATTAGAATTTGGAGGATAAATTCAAATTTTCTATCTTTAATAGCAGTATATATTGATTTAAAAGGTCTAAGTTTTATTATGCTGCTTGTAGAGGTAGATGACAAATATTAGAGCTAGAATGCCATTTTCATTCTCTCAACATGGGCTCGGTCAATTTGACCGACCACATGATTTCTTTGTACTCGTTTAAAGTCTTTATAGATTTAATACTTCTAACTTTCAATATAATGTGTATATCTTCACAAAATTTGGCAGTCTTTCAGTTCATATTACGTCTTTCACATATAAAAAAAATCTTAATTTTTTACTGAAGTATTTTTAACAAAATAAAATAAAGATTTGTCCATGAATATATTGAGTATTTGTTTTCAATAGTCCCTGTGCAAAGTAATTTTCTTGTTAAAATCGAAAATACTTTTCTTCATCTCAAAAATCTCAAATTTCCTTTGTGTAATCCCTAAAATCTCCTAAATGCATATCAAAAGTTTTTCTTCAGTAAAACTTTATAGTTTGTGTTATTTTCTTTACCCTATCTCAAAATGGAATCGTTAAAATCGACCGACCTTGTAACTACCAAAAGAAAATCAAAATTATCCTTTTTTTCTTTCTAATATGATTTCAAATTGTTTGTTTGTTTTTTATTATACACAAAGGACTATCTGTGCTCCACCCACCATGAGTATCAAAACCCTGTTTCTATCAGTATATGTCTGCAGACATACCACTATGCCACTAGGGGGGCCATTTCAAATTGTAACATGAAGCTACTTTCATTTATCCTAAGTAGCTCTAAGTTCGTAACAGTATACATCTATTTATAATTACGTTTTATTGCCCTTTGAAGTGTGTCTAACTACCATCCACGCCATTGTAAGTTTTAAATCACCTAGCGGAACGTGCAGCTCATGTTATGCTAATGAATTACATTACCAATGAGCTACTACAAGCTGCTTGCGTGTGTACCTCGTGAAACATTTTTATTATATTATTATTATTTATTTTACCTAATCTAATCTTAACTAACCTAAAAGTATTCCTATTTTTACATTTTAGTTACTTTTATAATTATACATAAAGAATAAACATGAAAAACAAGAATTAAAATACTTAACCAATCTTCTTTTTTGTTGTTGTCAATTGTTGAAGAGAGTTAACCTTAATTTTGTATACTAATGATAGTAATGCACTTAATAATTTTTATTTAATTAAATAATGCACCAAACAATATAAACTAATAACATGCAAAAAGTAGACAAATTCTCTTACCTCGCAAAATTCTTCTGGCTTTCCAACTGTGTGACAAGAGTCATTATAAGTTCATCCAATCTAGTTGTTAACTTTCTCACAGGAACGATGTTGGTACTCTGAGTGAAACTGACATTTAACCATTCAGAACATAGCATTATACAATACATCATTTGATAAATGAATACCTTGACTTTTCTATTGGTTATATGTAATATGTAATTAAATGTAAGAGAGAACTATTAACAAATCCTGAAAG
>NW_013668027.1:85148-87424 GCF_000517525.1 Limulus polyphemus | reverse complement strand
GATGTGACAGGTGGGTGTGGCACGAGGAGTCTAATTTTCTATTTGATAGCTCTGTAACCAAACAAAATTGAAGACTATAAAAATTATTGTTTTTATGAGCAATAAAGATTTTATTGAGAGTAATATATGTTTAATTATGTACTTTTTCAAGGGGTGGTGGATAAAATAAGGAAGATGACATGCTAAGAGAAAATGTGTCACGTGGGTCACACTAAGGGAAATTCAGGATTTTTTAAAATATTTCCTTATAGAATTAAGAACTTAAAACTTTTATACTATCAAAATATGGGTTATTAGCTAAAATTTTATCCTATTCTAATTGGTATAACTTAACCAAAAAGTAGTTTAACAAAATTTTAAATGTATGACACTAAAACTTTGTGCCATGCACAGTAAAGGATATCTGTGGTGATAGGGTTTAACAGAAATGTTTTACTTGTCAATCCCAAGAATCTCTTTTGTTTTTTAGCTTTTTCTCTTTCTTTGTTTTTCTGTTTTTCTTTCAATTACTGTCTCACAACTGGCTCTAGGTTAGGGATGCCTTTCAGTTGAGCCACCACCCCTCATTTTTACATTTGTTTTTAGCTCAACTTCTATTCATGTATGAGGATTGGGATAGGTAAACCTGATATTTGACTTATCCCAACTACTGTGCTTTAATTTCACAGATATATTTTATGAGGATACAAACTACCATTCCCACAATGTTTTTTATTTGTGGCACGTTTTGTTTTTGACCTACTTGCTTAGAATTTCATATATAAATAAAAAAATGAACAGACAGACAGTTATAATGGGTAAGGAATATGCTGAATAATGTATAGGGAGAAAACAAATAACTAAGGAAAACACTGCTCTTAAAGTAAGATGGATTATGAATACTAAAGAAACTACCATTCACATTGGAACATTTCTAAAAGTTCACAATAAAATATATAGAAGCCAAAAACAGAGTTACGAATACGCTGTTGCAATAAAATGGGTATAAATAAAACAATATATAGTATAAGGTACAGAATTTATGCATAACATAAATTGTATATATAAAGATAAAATCTACAAAAACTCCAATAAAATATCTGAATGGATGAAGTAAGCAAAAAACATTACAGTGTGATGTTCAAGAAATAATGAGCAAATGTTAAAACATCTTACAAAGGAATATCATTCAAAAACTTTTAAAACTAGTACCTACTGAGCTACAAATGTAAAAGAACTTACATTTCAAAAGAAAATTAAATGTGGTTAAGTAGCTTCAAACTTTCAATCAAACAGCAAACAAATAATGTTATTGTAGCAGCATACTCCTAAAGTGTTACTCTTTACTTATTTTATTCTTAACAAGTGATGCACCTGAATCAATTATACTAATTAAGATCATATGGAATTTACAAAATTAATTTGGATTATAAAAACAAGTTTTATGTATACCTGCTAAATTGTAATGTTACAGAACTGTTTTTATTATCATATCACATAACTTAAAATTACTTTTACGCTAAAATTGTGAAGTATTGTTAAAGGCAATGTATTCTACACTTTTAGTAAACTTTAGAACTATATACCTTGCAGTTGTTACCATTATGAAATATTTGTTATCTCCAGGAAATGTACTTGATAACTTGTGAAATTCTAGTCCAGTAATAGTGGTTTGTTGGGAATTTCCATTGCAGATTTCAAATAACTAAACAAAAAAAAATATATTTTTAAAAAATTTTTCTTCATACTATTTAAAGAATGGGATAGAAAAATAAGATATTACCTTACACAGGTCACACTTTTACAATTGTTATAGAAATCAATATCTCATTAAACCATTACAATAAAACTACATTATGAAACCAGTAATGCTATACAACTCTTCAAATTTGTATCTCATCAGATAAAACATCAGTTAAAAACCCTTAACCTTCTTTAGGTATGTACTTTGTGCTATATAGCAAAGAAATATCCATAATAAATCTATCATTTTGTGTTCAATAAATTCACTCAAATTTTTTTTTTTTCACAAAACAAATATTTGTTAAGAACTACCTTCACAATTTCAGTTAGATAAAACAGAAGAAAGTGAGAAAGTGCTGTTAAAAACTTCTCTTGCTGATTTTATGCTCAACTGGTAATTAGCCATAATTTTATTATGCTTCAGTGGATCGGGTATTTTAATTCACACACAATTTAGCTAGTACTTTCTACCAATGACTAAATAAACTTTCATTAGTATATATCTATCTATATATCTATATATATATATATATATATATATATATACACACACA
>NW_013668027.1:66312-84148 GCF_000517525.1 Limulus polyphemus | reverse complement strand
ACTATGTTGGCAGGTCTTAATAAGGGCTTCCGTCTAGCTGCTGTACAACGATAACCCAATCTGTGGAGAATCCGTTGAACAGATTTCGGGCACATTCAACCAACTTTGGCCACTTCTGCAGTGGTTAATCTGGGATCCATTTCGATGCTTCTCTTTACAGCCCTTTTTGTTCTCTCTGATGGACCAGGACGACCCGGATGCTGCTCAGTTGTTTCCTTGCCGTGTTTCCTGAACTGCACAATGATACTGCGAAATTTGCCGCTGATTTATTCCACCATCTGCTTGACCAACTATCCTTCCTCTAACAAAATCTGACAATTCGAGAGAACCTTGAGTTCTAGGCATGTTGTAGCACAAGATAATTAGTGTGCGGAGCATTTTCATTTATATAGTGCTCTGTGAACACAAATTAGTTAGCATAAATCAGTTAAATGATGAAAACTTAGGTGTCTATTTACTTGTGACCACTCAGTGTATATATATTTCAAAATTTAAGGGGTTTCTTAAAAATTTCAATGGATAGAAAATTATCATAACTATTGAATTTTAATAAACTATTAAATGTTCTTTGTGACAATTTAATCATATCTCACAAAGAAATTTATACCATTACATGTGTTTGTCAATAAAATTCAAAGTCTGAACAAAGAAGTCACATTTATTGGCTAATTTATGCCAGTACCTAGACTGCTATATTTGATAAAACGTTGTCATAAATTAAGAGTTTCATTATAATAACAATGTATACATATGATGCATTAGTCTCAATCTACAGGATTTCCTGGTATGAGTTGAAATGGTGCTTGCCAATTTCAAAAGTTGCTCTATAATTATATTATAAAGCAATATATGTAGGAAAACATTCTCAGGTAAATAAATTAAAAACACTGAATTACAAAACTATATTTGCCCAAAAGATTCTTAAACTTGAATTAATAAATAGATAAAATATGATCATACATACATTTACGCTTCAAAATAAGTGAACTTTAACCTTTATTCAATCAAACAACTCCTGTCTTACACTACTGTTATGTAATAAGTTTATTACAAATATTATTATAATCAAATACAATAATTAAGGAGATTAATTACGTGAAATTTCATCCTACATGTATAAATATTTCATGTGTGTGTGTGTGTGTGTATATACATATATATATATACACGTGTATATGTGTGTGTTGCTCTTTCTCTTAAACCTATAAATTAAGGTTAAAGAAACTGTTTCATCCTTTGGACATGCAAGGGTCAAAGTTGGAATGTCACAACCTTTATACAGTTACATTCAAAATTTAATTAAACTACTTTATTATCAATGTATGTTAATAAACTTGACATCAAAAACACAGTTTATAATTCAGATTTTTATATTATCTAAATTTTAATTTCTTTATTCAAAAGAAGGTATTTAAATAAGTTCTCAATCTTCTCTTCTGAATCACAAGATGTGGTGGTGCTTCGACTTCTCAGTTATAGATTTGTTCTCTTCCCCTATAAAGGCTTTAGACTGTTCAAGCAGTTAGAATCAGATACTATGGCTATTCACGAGCCTGAATATAAAATTTCAGCCTCTTCTTGCTTTACTGAGATATCCCCTCCTATATATTCCATCATTTGAGAAATATCTATAATTCTCTGACATTGCTATTGGACATATTTGTAACCAACAGAATAAGTATATTCTATTCTATATAAATCAGACATTGTTTTGTTTTAGTGATCAAAGCCGATAATACTTGGAACATGTTTGATGTGTTTACACTAAAGACAATGCTCCAAGCAGTAATGGAGTTTTAACCCATTTATAGGTTAGTTAGAAAGCCAGATATGTTATGATATATTTTGTGTTCTAAAATGTACACTTAAACTAAATGAATTATTTGCTAAATTTCTTAGTTTTTAGGTACATTTTACATTTATTCTTAAATTTTTTAAAAGTGACCGAAATGTAAAAATTAAATATTTATCATGTTTTATAAGAAAACTTCCAAGAAAAAAGATCAACTGAAGAAAAAAGACATCTTTCTGAGGAACACATGGGCTGCTGTCATGTGATGTAACTCAATAGTTTGTTTACCTAAAGCTCTTGCTAAAGGATTACTTAGTTACTCTAGTTAAACATGATTCAAAGACAATAAATTTAAATGAAAATAGATGCAAAACTATTATTAGTCTGAGGCAATTTCAGATAAATACCTGTAAATTATCTGTTACAATCTGCAGTCATTGTAGAAAAAAAAATTTTTAATTTCATATTTTTCAACTTTCAGTACAGGCGATTTTGCCAAAGATGGTGTTAGGATAGAGAATATAAGAGATAAAGTATAAAGTTTTACCAAACTTATGATATTCATGTAGGAGGTTTCACACATTATGCAAATGAAATATGAAAAACTGCACAAAGTTGCACAAAGAAGTATTTTTATGCTTAGCATGAAAATCCCCTTTCATTCAGACTGACACAGTAAAAGTTTTGTAAATTCACAGACAAGTCTTTAATAAAAGTACATTATTAAAACATCTGACTTGTAATGTTTACTAGCAGCTTGCCAAATTTTATGAATAATCACTTAGTAAATTCAGAGTTACAGTTTATAGAGTTTCATGGTTACATGGTCAATCAAAATGACTGAGTCCATATACAGAGTTAAAATGTGATGCTTCATAAAGAATTGTCAATTTTATTGATTTATTCTAAGGTAAAATTTGTTAAAATATAAACTATTAATATTACAAATTGGTGATTACCTATGAACATCATCATAATGGTAATAAATTTGATTTCTGGATAGTTGAAATAATCAAAAAGTAATAATCAGAAACCCTGGTTAATTATTTTCATGACGTTAATTGATTTAATCATAATTTCGATGGTTTCTTTTGTGTGGCACTAGATGATGTTCATAGGTTGATGTTCACTAGATTTTTGACTAATTCAAGTTTGTTCAGCTTGTGGTAACTTGAGAAATACCCACAGAGTAGAGGAGTCAGTCCCAGAAATAATAGAAGGCTCACAGGTTTCATATGTGGGTGTATATTTCCTGATTGAGGAGACAGTTGAACCACAAAGAATGAGATAGGACAAAGATTTAATGGAAATCTTCACTGTTTACAATGTAAACAACAATGCACTATCATAAAATACTAGGCAACACAGTTTGTGGTAGACAAGTGATTGTATGTTTGTATGTGTGATGAATAGAGTGTGGGACTAGCAAGGGCAATGAAGCCTTTATCAAACAATATGTTCTTGCTAATGCATTTGCATCACCCCTGTAATTTAGATTAGCATATAAAAGAGAATCAATAAAAGAGTGTGTCTCCAAGTTAAAATGTCAAACAATAAAGTTAACCTTCACTTTAGCATCTGCAAAATCAAAGTTCACACTCAGATTTCACCACAATGATAATAATCACTACTTTAGCAAACTTGAGCAACTACTTAATTAAATTACAGGTGAAAATCAAACAGCACCCACATAAAATGAAAGTGAACCCTAAAGTTGCTATAGAACTTGAGTGGTTCTCCCAGAGCAAAACTATATAAAAATTCATCAATCTGTTACCAGGAATCAAAAGTGAGATCTTTAAGAGTTGTCATATATATAAGTTATAGAAACACTAAAAACACCATTAAAGTCCAAATGAAACTAACGCTGTTATTCTATGTAAAGATCTAGTTAAATTCCTTTAAAACTTATAAAGGTAAAAATCTGTGTAAAATCTTGTAAGATCTACTGAAAGTGTCTTGAAAATATGCTCTCCCAGACCCCAACAGTGTTTTAAATATAGTAATAAACTCTCAAGTTTCTGACTTAAGAAAATAATGATTGGTACCCATTAAGATCGGTTAGCCAACAGGCCATGGGTGAGTCCATCTGCAGCTACTAATTAATTCACTGACAGGAATAACTTGGCTTGCTAATTAAAAGCACATTGCTATTTCTGCAAGAGAATTAGATAAGAAGATGCCAAATCTCTGCTTGACCCAATTAGGTCATGGGAAAAGTTAAAATTTGAAACTTGCAGGAGCAATGTTATGTTCCAACCAGGAAACTACAAGAAACAAATTGTTAACTTCACTTTTAAACTAAGAGAAGTGGAAAACATGTAGTACAATCTTGTACTACAAACTTAACCATTAATGCCACAACTCACAAAGATAATCAACTATTTAAAATTAGGGATTCTTATCATAACTATTTTCAATTATTACGAATACTAATGTAAAGGAAGCATTGGTATAGCGTTTGTTTCTTAAATGCAAAGGTACACAATGAGCTGTCCATGCTGTGTGTTGCAACTTCTAGTTGGCCATCTCTTGTGATAATAATCAATTAGTTGAATGTAACAGATTAATCAGCCCCACAATTATTCAATTAGCAAATTCCACTAATTAACTGAGCTCTAATTGCTCTTTTGTTCTGTAAATTTTACAGAAAAATTAAATACTTTCCAGAGTGCTTGTAATGTCAATTCAAATGTTCTGCAACCCCAGTGGGGTCGTAACCCACACTTTGAGAAATCCTGGTCTAAAGAATTATTTCACTGAAATTAAACAGACTGGTTTTTCTCAAAAGAACATATCAGTTACCAAGCTGCCACATTAATTTAATCAGTATTACATTACTTAGAGCCTGTGGACAATGAAGGGGAAAGCTTGGGAGTTTGAGCCCTCCTCTTAATAAATTTTTAAAATTTGTGCAAAAAATATATACTACAAAAAGTCATATTTTGACAGCTAAATACTTATCTCTAATCTTAATTTCTTTAAAAGAAATAAATTTTTTTCATTATTCATTCAGTAATGAATATAATATAATAAATTCACAACTTTGTTTCATTGTTTCAACTGTGAGAACTCTACATTTGGTACATGAATATAAACTACACAGTTAAAGAGTAATATATAATATAAAATAATGTTTAGGGACAACAAGCGACCCATTGGTCCATCATCTAAATTAAAACTATGAAATAAATTAATTAGAAACAAATAAATGAAAAAAAATATTAAAGCCAGCCCTTATCATTCATATACTTATCAAGCTTTCTCTTGAACTCATTAAATTTACTGCCTCCACAACATCCGGAAGTAACCTATTCCAAAGGCCAACCTCCCTGTTAGAAAAAATATAACTGTCTCTGCTGAAAATGACTTCTACTCTGCCAAAATTTATACTTGTGTCCCCTAGTCCTACTATTCTCACTGTTAAGTATAAAAAAGATGATACATCAACACTATCAATTCCTTTTACAATCTTGAACACCTAAATCAGATTCCCCATAACTCTTCTTTTTTCCAAGAGAAAACAATTTGAAAGATTTCAACCTCTCCTTGTATGACAACCCCTCCATCACAGGCACCATTTTAGTAACCCTTCTCTGAACCCTTTCCAACAGTTCAATGTCTTTCCTAAGGTAAGGAGCCCAAGACTGAACACAATATTCTAAATGTGGCTTAACCAGTGACCTATACAATGAAATTATAACCTCTTAAGACTCGTATTTACTATTTCTGTAGATACAACTTTAAATCCTATTTTCCCTACCACTAGCAACAGCACACTTCTTGGATGGCTTAAGTGACTGATCAACCATTATACCAAAATCCCTTTCTTTCCTGACACTGTTAAAGTTATTCCTATCCACATACTTATAATTTGAATTATGATAACCTATATGTAGTATCTTGCATTTATTATAATTAATACCCATCTACCATTTATTTGCCCAGCTAATTAAATGACCTAAATAATTTTGTAAAGCAGCAGCATCCTCTTCATAGTTAGCAATACCCAAGATTTTAATATCATCAGCAAATTTAGGTAGTTTATTGATCATTCCTTCATCTGTGTCATTGATGTAAATCAAAAAGAGAAAAGGTCCTAACACTGAGCCCTGTTGGTGGTGGTAATGACTTTTTGTTTTGCACATTGCTATAGTTACACATACAGCTTAATCAATTTTGATTTTCAGTAAATTATTTTAATTAATGTTTATAATAAAGTGCACGTATTTTTTAAAGATGAAAAATCTTGTCAATTTCTTGTCAAAAATGCAGAGACTTCCTGAGAGTAATTATTACAAAAATATTTTGTAGACCTGGAACTTCTCACCAAAAATATTTACAATTTACTCAAAAAATGACAAATAGTGCTAAAAAGTCTCAATACAACAACACAAAAGAACCTCAAATAAAAACAACAACAATTCAAAGCTAGAACTACTACAAGACACAAAAGTTATTTTACTTCTCTTTAAGAAAGATGATGAAATATCAGTTTTATATATAAATACACACACACACACGTATTACTTGTTTTTGTAATATTGTCGACTGATTTGATTGTACCACATCATTTAAGTTCATGATACACTTTTCCAGCCTCTTATGATGAAAATAACAAACTTGTTACCAAAAATCTTAATCACCTGAAAAATGTGTCCATCAGCAAGCTCTAAAATAATAGCACACTCAATATTAAATGTAAAAACATCAAATAATTAATTAATATACTTTTTGTATATTAGTTCATCATAGCCAACACAAGAAAGTCAATTAATAAGTGGACACGCATTTACAAAACAGTGGACAGAGTATTAGCTCATAATACAAAATAAAAAGCAAGGTATATACTAAAAAATCCCAACACCAACAAAATCTGACAAGCTATGAAGCAATTTGGCTTGCACAAGTATGTCATACATTTAAAATTAAAAACTTGAGAAATCTGTTCATTTGCATGATCTAAAACATATCTAAAATACTCATATTTAAGTGCAAAAATATAAAACTAATTAATGAATATGCTTTTTGGAATATGAGATCATTATAGTCATTCACAAGAAAGCTGGATGGATAACCAGTGAACATGTATTTAAAAGACAACGAACAGAGTGTTAGCACATTTAATAATTTAACAAACAAATCATGTACTAAGAACACCAACACAATCAAACACGATTTGAGGCAGCTTTGCAGCAGAATTGAAAACCTGATATGCAAACTCTTTGAGTTCATTTTTGAACAAGTTTCACTGATAATGCCAAAATCTTTTCTTTTTTGCTTTGTGATCTGAACTTTAACCATATCATCAGCTTTGTTCTTCATGGCTACTGACTTTACTAAAATTTTTCTACTTTCCTTGCTGTCTTCAATTTGCAGGGCTGTTATGCAAGTTTATCTGAATCATTCAAACATAATTGTGCTTCATTCTTCAGCATTTTAAGCTTTTTATTTTCATAAATGCACTCTTGCTCAGTTTCTTCTGCCTCTCATTTAGATTTGTCCTTCTTGGTTGCTGTCTTTTAATCTGTAAGGATGTGCTGATATCTGGCATGTGCCTGACTGCATGACTTGAATAATCCTTCATTGATCATGATATTTGTGAACTTCAATGCCTTGAGATACCAAAGTATAATAAACCATATGCTTAGCAATTAGAGTTTCTTTCTTCATATTTGGTACCATGATATCCTTGTTCACAGAAAACCCTCACTCCATATGTGCTTGTCCATGTGAGAGGACTAGAACAACACCAACAACTTCCCATAGTTGTTGATAAATATTGTCTGTGTACAGAAGTGAATGTTAGAATTCATCCAAGTGCATGTTGCACTTGGCAAAAACATTCTGCTTATCCCATATCCATAACCATATGAATCGTCTGAACTGCACTTTTGATGCATCAGAACTTCAACAGGGCAGATTCTGGACAATGCAAGTTTGGAAGTCAGCTTTGCAAATGCTTCAGTTGCATTGTCTGGTTCCTTGGCCATAATGGTTGGGTCTAACGATGTCAGTCCATGGAAAAATGAATACTTCAGGGGGGCATTTCTCTTGGATCTTTGACACTAGAGTACAAAGCACACTCAAGCAGTTTTTGTAGAAATCCAATTTCTGCAGGTCTGATACATCATTGGATGTCAATGCCAATTTGGCACCATTGCCAATCTGGATGTCCTTTACTGGCAGTAGATTGTTAGTTTACCATCTTTTATGCTGTATTGTTCTCTTGCAAGATGTCACATTTGATGAAGAGAGCCAACAGGTCATTCAATAAGATTGCAAGATCTTGTGGCATAAATGCAATAGCTGGCTCATCCATTTGGTACTTTTTCAGGATGGGTTTGAGCATTAAGGCAATGAAGATGAAGATTTCAAATTTAGGTTTCACAAACATTGTTCAAACACAGCTATACTGCTGAGCAACATGGCTATCCCAAAACATCGCATTGAATAGCAATCCTATTTGGTCATTTGATCGTTGAGAGAAATGACTCATAAGACATTTAAGAGCCCACAGCATTTTGGCCTTTTTTGTTTCATTTGTTTGCACATACTTATTCAATGTTGTTGCACTGTGATGTACTGTGGCCACTTTCTTCTGATCATCAACGACAGAGATAGAGTCTTCTGTACTTGCCATTACTGGGATATTGCAATGTTGCTCATCAGTTTCATTCATAGGCTTCTGAACAAAACTCATTACATTCCCATCGGTTGCTTTTGCAGCAACTCTGTGTCCTTTACTTGAAGTGTGACTTCTAATTGAACATTTTCCCATGTTACTAAGCAATATCTTCTTGTGACATAGATTGCAAGAAGCTGCATGACTGTCATTTTTACTGGTTCCAACCAGTCACTAAATTCTGGGACAGTTTGCCATGAAATGTTAAATTATGACAGGATAGCTATGTTATTTTTCATGCCATTATAGTATCTGAAACAAAGTACAGTTAATAAAAGTAAAGTACTTTCAATTTTATAGCGAATGCTACTACAAAACAACATCTTAAATAAACACGTAATTTCAATTTTGACCCCTAAATTATCTTTACTTATACCATTTTTAAGCCAAGTATCATGGCATACAAACATAAAGGCATTACAATCAGGCATAATATTGTTTTACAATTATGTAGAATTACCGTAGAAGAGAATTCTTTATGAGATGAGTATATTGTGTTGATTTTTTTAGACTAAATATAAATGTACTATTTATAAAAAATCAAAGCACAGAATCATAGTCAGAATACTGAAACTTTGATCCCCTACCAAAATTACTCAACAAGAAAGATTAATTAGTACATTAATATATTTTCGAGGTCAGCGAAAACAAAGCCACCATGTTTTTTGAGAGTTCCACAAGCAAAAGCAACCCAAATTGCATTGCTCCATTTATGACCTGTCGAATATTTCACATCCATTTTTATCTTTCAGACATAACACTAACACCAAGAAATTAAAAAAGTGTGTCTTAAAACCCAAAATTTTGAAGCAGGTCACGAGATGGGTGGGAATAATGCAAGCTTAACCTAGACTAGACTAAAAATCATTGATGCCTATAAAACATGTCTGTGTTTATTTTATAGAATCTTTGTGTTTTTTTTGTTGTTAAAAAGTTTTCCACATCTTATCAGGTTTGATTTAATACTCAATAGACACACACTTAACACTGAGCTCTGGGGCAATGGTTGCTCATTTTTGTTTTGACTTTACATGTATGCTTACTCAGAACATTACTACATTACTACTGCTGATTTGCCTTCTGTGAAGCTAGAGCTCAAGGTGATTCACTTATTTCAGGATGGTGGTGAATCTGAGGTATAGCCATTGTAGTTGGCTGCTGCTAGCTTCTTCCTCTCTTGTATTCAGTTACAATTTCAAACATCATCACTGCAGACACTGAATCTGTCATGGTGAGATGGTTTCTCACATAAAAAGTAATACCACATCATCTAACTAGATATACATCACGATTTGCCAAAGACCACGGCTTGAGAGTGAGAGAGAAAGAGATAATGTCCGAGAAAAAGAAAGAGCTAATTGAGAGAGCATACCATTATTTTTAAAACTTGATAATGCCATCCTTTTCATGGTGTATGCTACCTACATCACTGTTAATCATTTCAGATGTTTTGTAACCAACCAATGGAAATGAATAATCATAAAACATTTTATCTATTAGGCAGATGCATACCTAACCAAAATAAAACAAGAAGGAATCCTCAATAGCCACGACACTTGAAATTCATTTAGGCAGGATTAGAGTAAATTAATCTATAATACTTTTTTTTTCCCCCTTTTTATTAGCTATATTTTTGGTGCACCAGCAATCCAAGTGTGGGGTATGCATTTACCTGATTCAATTTTATTATTCATCAGGATCGCTACCAGCCTAACTTTAAACTGAAATGCTTTCTGGCAGGATTAGAGTAAATTAATTTATGAGACCTTGGGTATGGTCAAATATATCAATCGAAAGGGTTTGACCTCCTGAGTCCAAAACTGTAATTAGATCTCAAATCAGTCAGGAGATAATAGAGCTATGAGTTAAAAATTTGTACTTGAAAAAAAAAAAAGAAACTCAGAGCCATTCTATGAGCCACTATACCACAGCTAAGTTCTAATGTTTGGGATATTCTTCCAGTAGCCTAAATTTAAAGTCAAACAACATAGGAATTATAATAACATTAATTTATTTTATGAGGTAAGACATTTGAAAGTCATAGCTTTATCTTAAAAAGTTTGAAAACCAATAAGGAATGAATGAGAATAAAACTAGAAAGTCTATTTAGATAATATAGTATGAAAAATTGATTATATAACAAGTCTACATTATAAGAACTGCAGGTGCCCTATATAATACTAACTTTGATGGAAACAAATCTTTAAAGTCTTGACACACTGTTAATGTCAGCAAAAGTTCAAGGTGCAAAAATTTACCATGCCAGTATTTAACTGATGTTCATATTGTTGTATTGGCTTAGAATAAATCAATTACTGGCTGAGATCTTAACTGAATTGCTGTAGGCTTCAGCTGTGTTAATTTTAGAACACCTCAAAAGATTGTTATTGTAAATAGCTCAATAAAATAAAAACACTAACATCTAATATTTCTTTTTCATACTATAAGGTTGTGTAAGGATGTCGGGCTATTTCTTGTTTTTTTTATTAATTTCTGAAAAAGTGGAGTGGTCCAGACCCTCCCCTACACCTGCAACTACTTATATATCATTATATAATACAATTATTAATTTCTGAAATATGGGGGTTTGGCCCCTGGACTTCTCACCTAAACCTGGTGACTGTTTAAAGAATAGTTATTTTTTTCTGTGAAAAATGAAGGGCTGAACTCTTTGTCTCCCTAGATCTCTGGCTACTTAAACATAAATAAAGAATAGAGTTATCAATTCCTGATGAAAAATTGGATGGATGATCTGGACCCATTTGACCCCTCCCCTAGTTCTGTGGCCACTTATAAATCATTAAATAATACATTTACACAATCAGAAATATAACACATGTATAAGAATGGTAAATTTGTACTTTATTTAACAATTAAGCAACCAGACAGTTGGAGGTGGATTCTGCTAAACTGTTTGAAATTAGTGACAGTGGCAGATACCCACACTCTATCCTCCATTGTGTAGCTTTGTGCTTAACAATAAGCAAACATAATGACAATATTTCACTTTTTTTGGATAGTTGGAATAATAGAAAACTGTAATAATTGGAAATTGATTAATTGATTATTTTCACAATAATCGACTTAATCATAATTTTTGTTTAATGAGGAATATACTGATTTTGAGTAATTAATTCAAAAATACAATAAAGCAACTTTTATAGTAGGCAAGCTCAAAGTTTAACAATTACAAAGTATTGTGACCCTGTGTGGCAGGATTAGTAAAAAAAAACAATAAAATTATGTATAAATATATGTAGCTGATATGAGCTTAAAGCTATTTAGAATAAACAATTATAGTTTCCTATTACAATCTGCATCATTCTATAAAGAAAAAGGGGTAATTTAGATTTATTTCATATTTTTTTTATGGTGATTAAAAAGTCAGTCAAATCATATATTATTAGGGTAGAAAGCCCAAGTCCACATAGCATTAGGGTAGAAAAAAATAGCAGATAAAATGTAAAGTTTTACTGAAAAGAAAGCATTTGATATTTATGTAGGAGGTTATAGAGGTTACACAAATGAAATTTGAATATTTTCAAATGAAAAAAAGTATGTTTAATTTTAACATGAAAATCACTTTGCACTTGGAGTAGTCAACACTCTGACTCCATATATTCATGGACAAATCTTTAGTCTTTATTTTAAAAAATCTGACATTTTGTGTATAAAGGACTTGTGATGTTTCCTGAAAGTCTGTCAAACTTCGTAAAAATATACAAAACATATTAAAGGTTATAGTATGGAAACTCTGATGTTTATTTTGTTGTTACAAGGTTGGTCACATCAACCAAACCCATACAGAAAGAGTTTATCATAATTTCAATTAATTGAATGTTGGAATAACTGAAAACAATAATAATAATTAGAAACACTAATTTAAATTAGTTGAATACATTTGTGACCTAATTAATTTGATCATAATTTTGATTAATCACTTAGTTTACATGACACTAATTGATACTATTGCTGCTTACAGGTAATTAATTATATCAATTAATCTATTAAATTTGCCTGGCTCTTCTGGCAATTATAAGGGTTTAAGTGTCAAATCATACTTTTGAAATTGAAGCAGAAGGCTTAATGGTTGGTAAGCAAATTAGAACTTTAGCAGCACTTATAATAAAATATAAAAAGATAAATGGGACATCAAGATTATACATGTGTTTGTGTGTATGGTATGGTCATTGGCCATAACACATTTCAAATAAATAATATTATAGACAAAACAGCTGTATACTTTGTATTTTCAAAACTAAAGTCAAAGCTTTGAAACAAATTTTATCTGGTAATAAACTGAATGTGAATGCAATGAATTCATTTAATTCAATATTTTTCATTTAAAAAGCTACAAATGCTGGAACTGTATCACAAAATCTGTCTTCAATGTCTTGAAATTAAACCTCTAGTTTGGATTTATCACATTTTTTAAAAGTTTTAATTAATAAAAGTGCTTACCTGTTTCCAGTACTGTTCTGGACTTTTTTGAAAAAAATGTTGTTCATCCTGACATGCAAGTTCAGTTTCAAATATCAAACCTATGAAAACAAAGAAAATTACTGCTTATGTTAAGTTTTAGGTTACTACAGTAAGATTAGCAGAGTGTACGACAGCTAAATACAGCTTTAACAAGATATCTAACATCTCAGCATTAAAACTGGCAAGAATTAAAAATACTGATAGTCATTGTTACCAAGATATACAACTCATATACCACAGAAGTTTACAAGAAATCCACAAATGAGAGTAAATACTTCAACTATAAATCATACTACCTAAACAGTGTAAAGGCAGGAGTCATACAGTGCCTAGTTTCTAGAATAAACAAGGTTTTTAATATCAAACAAGCTAAGGAGATGGAAGGAAAACACATCACTACACAATGGATACACAGAATTCTTGATAGAGAAGATGGTGAATGCAGAATATGAACAGGAAAAGCCATATATCCTATGTCAGAGATCTCTCTGAAAATGTAGAGATGATATGTAAACAACATAAAGTAAGAACAGCATTTAGAATGAAAAAAAAAGATAACAGAAGTCTTCCAAGTACACCTAACCGCTAAAACACTCTGTCAACCTAGCACAGAAGCCAGCAAAACCTAGATACCCCCTGTTGAAAACATTCAAATAGTTAGTTGATTTAATTTCTAATATGGATAATACACTAGACTTCAATGAAGAAAGCCTAGGATCGTATTACTGCTACTACCAACACACAAACTTCCCTGTGTTGGCAAGGATGGATGAAAGGTCAGTGAACAGTTCACAGAACATCACTGGAATGTAATTGATGACAATACCAATCAACCTGCACCTCATATTTACAACAAAAAGGACCAAGACCTCTGATGCTCATGAATGCCAAATCCAGCCTGGATTACAATGATTATTTGTTTAAAAATATCTTTAACAACATTTTTCAACTCTACTCCATGTTTTTTTCTGGGACACTAAATGGTCTCTGTACCTGTGGAGGTACTTTTGGTTTATACTGTTCTATGTTTTACTGTATTAAGACATCTACTTCTGCCAATTTCAGTTACAAACAAACTCTATTTTTCTAAAATGTATAAACTCTATCTTTCAGTGTCTTGGTATAATCTATCCTATTTATACTTCATCCCTCTCTCTTAAGTTTCTCAACTGTTGAACAGAAAGTTAAAAGAAACAACTCAGAGCAAGTTCCCAGTAGCACCAAACACTTCATCTTGTGTGTGAAGGAGGACTCCTAGCCAAGGGTGTACAGCAGCAATTCATGATTTGATATCCTTTCACCTGCAAATCACAGGTGTATTAAGGCTGATCTGAATAGCAAGGGTAGTGTTCCAGTGAAAATAGCTATCACCACACCAAGAATAGACATTATTATCTGATCAAGGGCTGAAAAGAATGTGCTCATTGAAAAGTTAACAATCCCATGGGAGGATAACACTGATAAAACTAAGTATACAAAGCTGGGAAAAGTGTGTAGAAAGAGGTTGAAAAGCTTCTTGTTTTCCCTTTCAAATTGGTTCCTGTGGTTTTTGTTGCAAACTCTTTTCACATTTGATTATGTGACAAACGTTTCTACAGGAGAGAGATAAAATCAGTGAGTAGTGACAGAGGTAGCAGAATCAGAAGTCAACATTTTCTTAAATCGAAAATGTATTTCCAATAATATTTACCTTCTCTCACACTTATAACTATTACTCGATTGCCAGTCTAATCATTGGTCTGAATTTTACTTGCTCCAGTCTTTTATACCCCACTCAATTACTCTTGGCAATATTTTTCTCGTGACATTCTCCACCCACGTCAATGTGCCCTCTATCCTGGTAATGTACATAAGGCCTCATTCAGATAATGTTATAATTTATTTCGAGACTATCTCAATCCCAATCTCTAACATTGGCTCTTAGCAGGGAGGAACAGCGAGAGAGTGTTAGCAGAGGTAAGTATTATTGGAAATACATTTTCAATTTAAGAAAATGTTAACTTCCAAAACATACTTACCTCCAATCACACTTGTAACTAGAATCCCACACTGATAAGGTGGAGTATGTCATGGGTATGTCAAAAGAAGATTGACACCCTAGAGGAGAAGCCGCACTACATCCAGAACAGGTATGCTCTTCACCCAGGGTGAAATTTTACCTGATTTATCAACACTATAGGCCAGGCCCCAACTATATAGCTGAGGTTCCACTACTCGGGGTTGGAATAAAAGGGCCATGGTCCCTATATACCATATTGGTCGCTAGGGCAATTGGACCACAAACTATATATATACTTATGAGTGGATCCCAACCTGCAGCCATAGAGTGATGCACTCTGAGCCACCGGACAAACCTTCTCCTCAATTTGAAGAAGTCCAAAAGGCAACATCCCAAGCTTGGAATGAAGGAATCGTGTATGTCTTACTCAACCTGAGGAAACAGAACTCATCCGGTCAGGAATTATGAACAATCATCTTCACTCCCCAACTGTGTGGGGAAGGTAAATTCCACTTGCCCCTAGAATTATGGGAAAGATGTGGAACAATTGTGCTCAACCAAAAACCCAGGATGGGACCACTCTGTGCTCAAAATTATGAGACAGTGGACCCTCTTCCATGAACATTGTACATAATCAATATTGATCATAAGGAAGGGCCATGTTTAACCGAACCAGAAAGCCGAGAGTCAAATCTGAACTGGCATTATGAGTAGGTTCCTGCATAGGCTGGTACCATTCCTACCAACATCTGGAAAAAAACATCCACGGACCTGGGTAGGAGGGCCCTCGACTTTGCCCTCTTTTCCAAGAGTGGAGAAATTCATTCAAACACTTTGGAGGAAAAGAATCTGTCCACCACCCCAGCAACTGGAAATGGACTTCCTAGCTCCACTAGTAGAATCTGGGGTAATGCACATTGGGGAACCCTGAGAAACAGTGCTCTGAAAACAGTACAATAGGTGAACCAAGTTATTTAAATTTTAAAAAGCAAATCAACCCTGATTTATTCAATCTAATGATTGCCATGGATGAGCAGGATCCCCTTATGCTTTTATTATGATAGTCCATGAGTCACCACTCATTTCTACAACCTGTATAAAGTATATTGAATTAGTGGTTGCTAGTGTGGAATTGGTTTGATAAAAGCACACCAGCCTGGGTAACGCTTACCACAGAATGAGATCCTATGAAAACGAGATAAGGGAACCTGAAAGGTAGCAATGAAAATACTCACCCCTCTGTATAATTTAGCAGAAAAGATAAAAGTATTGGGGGAGGTCCATATACCAGTCCACACAATGTCCTCCAGTGGGCAATTCAACCAGGTTGCTAAGAACATAGAATTGTGACAAATCTGATTAGATGCAACTCGCAAAAATTTCCTCACATTCAAAGAGAGCCCAGAATAAAAAAGTCATTGTTTAGCATCTCTAAAAGTCATTAGCGCAGGCAACAAAACCTTCAAGACCCTCACTGAACATGACCACGAATGAGGATTGAAATCTGATTGGACATACTTACCTCCGATCACACTTATAGCTAGAATCCCACACTGATAAGGTGGAGGGGTCGGCAATTAGTGATCAGATGAATCGGTGAAAAGGATTTATCCCCTTCCCTGTCTGAGGACATAGAGAGAATGAGAAAGGGGTCTGTGGACAAACAATGCAAATCACTCCAACCAGCGATGTCTGTATATCAGCAGCCATGAAATATAAACCTTCAGGTAAAGGGAATACATGGCATATAAGAATCAGGTCACAAACAGATGTTGAGAAAGTTAACTGAAATGGTCATTTGGTTAGTTGAGGAATCTGAAGAGTGCTGGGAACTCAAAGAATATTTAATCACAAAAATCGAATGGTACTTGATAAGGCCACCTTAAACAGGGCAATTGTGGAAGATGCAAAACCCCTGCCAAAGAGCCAGGTCAATAAACGAGTTATGGTTCACACTTCTGGTCAAAGTGGGTTCTTCAACCTCCTCTCAATATACAAATGCTGATATGCATGTCATTTTCGTTGGGAAATGTTCATCTCAGGACTAAGCAAAAACTAAGACAGATACGATGCCGTGCAAAAGACTGCATAACCTCTATGCTTGAACTTTGAGCTTCTGGATAGTCGAGTGTACCACGAAAATGGCCTAAGAAGAAGTAGATACTCCAGAAAATACAGCAGAAGTAGAAACCAGGGTTGTAGCTGCCAATCTAGTGCTATCAACAGGACCCAATAATGGGTTGGAACAAATCATATTTAATATCCTGGGTAACACATGAATTGGAGGGAAGGCCAATAGTTGTAATCCCATCCAAACTGCCAGTAGTTAGGTGATCCAATGAGAGGCCAACCCACCAATCAGAGCTGCAAAATGAGAGTCAATTCAACAGAACCTTATGATGCAGCATCTATTGTGTTGGGAGAATCTGTTTGGATTGAGACAATTAACCTGCTACTGCATGCATCACCCGTGGGACATGGCAAGCTAATAGGGTGATATGATAGAAATGGTCCCAAGAAAGGAGGTCCAAGATTCAAAAACTAAGAGCCCTGGACCAAGTGCCTCCATGATGAGAAACACAAGACACCACCGTGGAATTGTCAGAGTGAAGCCTGACGATTTTCCCCCTAATAAGCCCAGACCATGAGACATTGACTTTTGAAGAGCAAGAATAACTAAAATATTGTGTAGGGAAGCCTTGTCATCCATATGTAGACCCTGGAATTCCTAACTGTTGGTATATTCACCCCATCCCTGAAGAGATGGAACTCTGGATGAAGTGGCAGTAAAGGAACCCATATCTTAGTAGTGTCCTAACTTAACAACCCCTTGAGATCAAAGAATGATCCTGACTAAGGAACCTGAGGAATCCAGTGA
>NW_013668027.1:62956-65583 GCF_000517525.1 Limulus polyphemus | reverse complement strand
TGAGACAATTAACCTGCTACTGCATGCATCACCCGTGGAACATGGCAAGCTAATAGGGTGATATAATAGAAATGGTCCCAAGAAAGGAGGTCCAAGATTCAAAAACTAAGAGCCCTGGACCAAGTGCCTCCATGATGAGAAACACAAGACACCACCGTGGAATTGTCAGAGTGAAGCCTGACAATTTTCCCCTAAAATATTGTGTAGGGAAGCCTTGTCATCCATGTGTAGACCCTGGAATTCCTAACTGTTGGTATATGCACCCCATCCCTGAAGAGATGGAACTCTGGATGAAGTGGCAGTAAAGGAACCCATATCTTAGTAGTGTCCTAACTTAACAACCCCTTGAGATCAAAGAATGATCCCGACTAAGGAACCTGAGGAATCCAGTGAATCGATATTTATGATCCCTTGTTCGCATACAGACCATTAAAAGAACCTCTTGTGCTCTCATCCCAAAGTCATGAGGGAATCGAGTAATGCCCACATTCCCTGAAGAGAAAGAACCATCTGTGCAGTGGGAGAAGGAGAGGTGAGTAAGAGTCAGGCTTCCCATTCAATAGCACTGAGTCAAATGGGAATCAGCTGAACCCAACTGAGAGACAAGACAAAAAATACAAAATACCTAGACATATTGAACTGGAGCAAGAATGAAGCCTGCCTTCGTTGTTTCTAAAAGTAGAATCAGGATGCGATGTTCTAACAATTGATGAGATGTTGCCAGCAGTAATGAATCATCTATGAAATAGTGTGTGCACAGTGTGATGGATGGAAGTGATGAGAAAAAACTTGTACAATATGGCAGAACCCATGTGAAGCGGATACAAGTCCAAAGGTAAAAACCCAGAACTACAGTACCTGATCCTTGTGCACAAAAAATTGACAATAGTGGTGAGATGCCACCACTATGGAAATATTCAGATAGAAGCTGACTACAATGAACTTCGACATCCACAATCCCAGTAAAAAATATCAACTCAGATTGAGAAATGAGTAACTTGTGAAAATTGGAGAATCTAGTCCAGTGGTCGGCAACCTTTTTAAATCGCAGGTCAATTTTTTTTTAATTTAGCATTGTGTTGGGTCAGTGATAGTCATATAATTCTTAATACCAGTACATGTATTTAAATGTGTATGTACATACAACAAACAAAATATTTTTTTTTCAAAAACAAACAAGATGATTCAGACACCAAAAAATAAACAGTTCTTGATTTCTTGTCTATATCAATGCCTAGATCAGTGGTCAACAACCTATGACCCATGAGTCACCAAGTGACCTGTGGTAATGATTTGACTGACCTGTCAAAGTTGGCTTCACCGTTGCAACTCATGAGGGCACAATCATTGCTCATTTCAAATTTCTTGGCTATGTGAGAAGAACAAAGACATTTAAAGAAAGAGGGGAAACAGTCATGGCTACAGAGAATTTTAAGATTAATTTTAGGCATAATCAGGATCAATGACTGGACACCAATCTCCTGTCCTCTAAGGAATAAAACCTTGGAAGAACTAGCACACACTCTCTCACTACTAACTAAGTTCCAAACCCCAAGGATCTGCAGGAGATGGAAACACTACAGATTGGGTGGACAATAATGGTGAAGATGTGAACTGAATGACTCAAGGACCTGTAGTGTTCCTGGATCTGTGGTTAAGTTTACCACATGTCCAGAAACTCCACAGACTGTGAAGACATACAAAAATCATTGGCAGAGATACAATCAAGCAGCAAAACCTTGGAATATAGACAGAATCTATTCATCAGGACCCACAAATAGAGGCAGAGCTATGACCTCCTGTAAGAGCCGATGAAAATCGAGACTCCAACAACAACAGGGATGAATGTAGAAGCCGATAATTGAACCAATGTGTATGCTAACAATAGATCCAACTCATCATTAATGAAGTTGGTGATCCTGAGTGTTCCAACAAAGTGAAGTGAAAGGAAAATAAAATGTTGGATTTTAGAGATTGTAAGTTTGTAGACTTACCCTGGCCCATTGATCTATTCAGGTTAACTACAAAAACTCCACCTTAGAACCCTAAAATTCGATAAGCAGATGTATGACTTGAGAGTCAAAAAAATGTTTCCACCTTGTGGTGGTAGGCTAAATCAGAAAGTTTGGACAACCGTGTCAGATAATGCATAACTGTCCCTTCATGTAACTGAGAAGTAAACCTCCCAGCATGAACCACAATGTCCATGGACTGATCGTTCATCCATCAAGTAAGGTGCAGGATCAAAAGCAACCGGGGAAAGGCCCAAACTTCACACTCTCATAAACAATCTTCTCTACTGGTGTACAAACATGAACAAACAATTAAATTCTGAAAAATACAAATTCTACTTCATCTCAAAATAAATACAGAAATGATATGTATATAGGCTTATCATGTATCAACACCAGTAAACAATAGCTTACCTTTTGTTGTTCCCAACAATATGCTGCCAGTGGTATTTTCATTTGTATTCTCAAAATTCCAACCAACTGCACTGATTACCTGACCCTATAATAAAGACCAAAAACACATCATGTTACCTATTTACATAATCTTACACAATAATTCTACCGATAGAAAAGTAAAATTTATTAAAATGAGATATTTTATAAATCTGCATATAG
>NW_013668027.1:57849-62424 GCF_000517525.1 Limulus polyphemus | reverse complement strand
TTTCTAGCCCTGTGCTTGATACTTATCTTTCAAGGCTTATTTTTTTATACTACACAAGCCTCTCCTTGTCTTCTTTAGTTTTTTATATGTCCTTCGAGTCGTTGACTCGTTATTTGTCCTTCGACCTATTTATTCTCTTTCTATCTCTCTTCTATCTCTTAAGTTTTTCTAAGTTTTCTAATATAACTTCGTTAATATTGTTTTATTAAATTTTTGAGGAAATTTCATCCATTGCTTCTGTAAATAGTTACTCTACATACTAAAGTTGGCATATTTTTAATTACTTACTTTGATAACAACAAAAATATTTAAGACAGCTTCTTTCTTGGTGAAAATGTAAGTTTGAGTCACAATCTTAATTTCTATCATTTTCATGATATAAATATAGAATCGGACAATTTAATAGATCAATATAATTGACTACCTATGAGTAGTAATTACATTAATTGGTGCTGCATAAACTAATCAGTTGATCAAAATTATGATTAAATTGATTAATGAAAATTACTGTATGTGATAATTACTGTTTACAATTATTCAAACAATCTATTAATTAAAATTCTGATTATATCAACTGTCACAAAAATAATCAACTAATCAAAATTTGTGTTTCTGATTATTACTATTTTTAGATATTCCAACTATTTAAGTGATCTAAATATTGCAACCAAAGATGCTTACACTGTCTGTCATAGCAAAGATACTAAGGCTATCTGTCACTTTCACTCATTTCTAACTACTGGCTAGAGGGAAAGCAACTGGCTTGGCAGCACCCATGACCAACCTTTATTTGTTATCATACTACGAACTATAGAGAAAACAACTGTCTGATAGCACTCACCCCAAAAGTTTTTGTTTGTTTGTTGTTGTTGAACTCCTGACTAGAGGGGAAAGTAATTGTTTGTTTGTTTTTTAATTGAAGGTACCTTGGTTTGAGGAACACTTCACTAATCAATTAAACAAATGTAACTAATTAATGTGGGTGTCCATTAATTGATTAGCAAATACCACTAATTACTCAACTTTAAGGGTGTAAAGTATTATTCAGTACAGGTCTCTGCCAATTTTCTTTGTTCTCATGTTTTCTTTGTCTAAGACTAAGAAAGCTTTTAGAGCTCCAGCAGAATTATTGTTATTCAGGCATCTGCCTTAAGCAAATGCATTTTTTACTTGTTTTAATTTGAATTAGAGTAGAATCAGGGTTTCAAGGGAACCAGACTCTCATGATATATTAAAGTTGATTCACAATAAAATCCAAGCCTTGCTTCAATTTTACTTACTTTGTTTGTATACAGACTTCTTTCTTAATTTTTTGGCGTTATTTTTAGTGCACTGCTTTTTTAATTTATAGTGAAGGTTTCTTTTCACTGCTCTCATTGGTTCCACATGCCCATGAGACATTTGCCTTTACTTCTGGTATTGCTCTATGTTGCAGGGAATTATTTTGCACTCTACTGTGTTTTATTTATTGTTGTTAGTATCCATTTTTATCAATTTGGATATTTATGTCTTTCTTGTTTACTTGTGTGATGAACCAAGTTGAAGATCATAGAGAAGCAGAGCCTTCAGTTAGCAGTCCTAGCTGCCTACTCTGAAGTGCACCCGCAAGCTGGAAAACACGACATCTACTTGATGTATAATGAAGCTAAGCTTCTGAAAATCCTGGTGAAAATACAATGCAGATCAAGACAACTGACCTTGCCAAAAATACCTCAAAATTAATAAAAAATTCTTTGCTTTAAAATGGAGAACTTATAATGAATAATTTAAAGGTGACAATCACAGAATTGGTCATGAATATGTTAAATTTATTAGGATAACAAGAAACAATGCCAAAAACAGGAAGGTAAGAACTGAAGGTAGAACAGGTCCATAACCTCTTTTATCAAAAGAAAATATTCAAGCAGGTGAAACAAAACAAAGCTGTGAAAAAACAATCTCACAAGAGTTTTAGACTTCTTGTGACCAAAAAATAAACAGGATGGAGGAAACTTTTTGTTAGAATTTATAATTTTCATTGGTTTCACTGGATTTGGTAAATTTTAATAAGCCTGTAGATTTTAATAAAAGTTTGTTTAAGTTAATTATGAACAGTTGCATCTTGAAAATAATAGTAATGATAATAATAAAATAAAAGCACTGAGAATCTAGAATTGGTTAAATTAATAACAACAGGGAGGAGCTGATGCTATTATTTAGCGTTGGTTGATCATTAAAAATGGAAAATGCCTCCTTTATTAAATAATTCATAATCTGAGGTTCTGGAGTCAAGAATTTTAAATTTTTCATGAAGTATGGGGTGGTTGTTTGTTTATACTTATATTTAAACCTTTCTTTATAATGTTTTCTCTTAACAATATTATTACCCATACACCAAATATTTTATTGTACATTTCAATATACTGTGACTGTTTAAATCAGTTCTTTCTGAACTTCTGATTATTTAAAAAGACTATTTGCTTTACAGGTTATTTGTAGCTAGAATATTGTAAAGTAGCTTTTTTGAGGTTTTAACACTGATGATAGAATTTGAAGCAATTCCAAAACATCCATAATTAAAGATTTTTTTTGGTCTAACCATGTTTTCAATACTTATTATCAGTCACATAATAACGGATATAATGGAGCATCTATAGCAAAACTTTCTTCCTGTTTATAAACTTTATTCTTAATTTGAAAAAATGGATTTCTAAACATGTTTCAAAAAGGTTAATCGTATCAGATATCTCTAAAGTTGAATTCTTATTTTTTCAATTTATTCCTAAAACATGGAATGGCTTTTTCCACAGGAGCTTTATTGATCAGTGAAACAACATCAATATACTGAAACATCATTTTCATCTAGCATTACATGTTAAATTCGTTCAACAAATTTTAATGAATTCTTAACTATGTATCTTATTTTTATTACTACATAAAATAATAAAAAAATACTTTGAAAATTTAAAGAGTTTAAGGGAACAAGATGAGGTTATTTGTAAAGCTGATAAAAGGGGTCTCAAACTGTATTTGCAAGATAACTGAAAGTTGATAATTTCAAAACAGGAATAGGGATCATCAAAAAAGTACAGAAACAAGTTGAACCAAAATGAAGATTATATTTCCAACTAGGGACTCTAAAAAGTAAACAAACTAGGCTGGAAATAATGTCTGCATTATTTTCTCAAGGTACAAATTCCTATTTTGACTCCATGTCTATGGTACTTATCAATTTTAGTGGAGTCAAAATAGGAATTTGTTAATTTGAGAAAATAATGTAGGCACTATTTCCAGCCTAGTTTGTTTACTTTTTTTAGAATCCTTTGTTGTAGGCTTGAAAATATAATCTTTGCATTTTGGTTCAACTTGTTTCTGTACTTTTTTGATGATCCCTATTCCCCTTTTTAAATCCACAATTTTAACTATATTGTTTCTTTAGTTTTTTAATGTCCATTTATGGAGACTAAATTTTAAGCTACATATGTGCATATGCATTCAGTTGAATGTTACATATTTTTCAACAGTTTACTACTTCATTGACTTTTTGCCTTCAACCATTATTTACTCAGTCAGATGGTTTTGTGCCTAATATTTCTTGTAAACACATGTTTAACAAGCATTGTGTATAATTGTTTGTTTGGAATTAAGCACAAAGCTACACAATGGGCTATCTGTGCTCTGCCCACCATGGGTATCGAAACCTGCTTTCTAGCACTGTAAGTCTGCAGACATACCGCTTTGCCAATAGGGGGCGCATTGTGTATAAATGAAATTGCTCACACCAACATCACATATATTATGTATATAGCTGTGTAAATCAACTTTCGATGAAAAATAATTAACTTTTTGAATAGGTCATGAACATTTGCAGCATTTCATATATCTGTCTAGGTTTTGGTGCAAAATACTCAGCCGATTTTGCTGTAGGCTCATGAAACAAAAATATAAATAATAATAATACTAAAATATACACTCACAATTTCAGCAAAGTACAAAAATCAGTAAAATAAATCACCACTCACAAGAGTAGAGAAATCTACTATAGTAATCGTCTACTGTTAGAATACTCCCCAAAACAGTCACACAAAAGCAAGCTTGAGAAAAAACAAAGACAAAAAACTCAAGAAATGAGGAATCCTCAACATGGCAGTTCCAGTTAATGCACTGTAAGTTGCACAAATTATTTTCCAATTAATGCACATTAGTAAAACACTGGATTTTTTCAATGGTGGAAAATGAAGAACTTGGAGAAATTCTTCAGGGTGAAAGAACAACTTCCTTTGTAAGAACTGATCAACATAGCAATTTGTTTTTGTTACAATGTGATCAAACATAGCAAGTGAAGCAAAGGGGTTAGTATAATACATCAGGGGTTGGACAAAATAATGGAAACACCTAGGAAAAACAACAAAATATATTTTAATATGGTGTAGGTCCACCTTTTGAGGCAATTACAGCCTCAATTCTCCGAGGTATTGATTCATACAAATTGTGAATTGTTTCCAAAGGAATTTTAGCCCTATTCTTCAGTTAAAACTCCCACCAGTCCTTTTAGAGACGATGGCGGCGGAAATTGACTTCTTCCTTGAATCTCTA